>NC_141879.1:629803223-630106253 GCF_056163025.1 Triticum urartu | reverse complement strand
CCAGGACTCCCTCAGCGGCATCGAGAGAGGGCGGTGGTGGAGCGCGGGGCGGTGCGGCGGATCTCGTCAGAGTTGGGAACTCCGACGAGTTCGTGCGGGGCCGCGGGGGGCTTCGGGCGCTGTGGATTTGAGGGAAAAGAGCCCCGGGGCCGAGGCCATATAAAGGGGGGTCGCTTTGGGCGAGGAGCAAGGTGGCGCGGGCGTCCAAAGACGGCACGGTGGCGACGGCGGACTCGTGCGGGAGGCGGACACCGGCTCGGGGTCGAAGACGCACCCGACAGGTGGGTCCCACCTACCGGGGATTGGGCGAGGCGGCGTGCGAGCGGGCGAGCGAGGCGGAGGTGAATCGGGCACGGGCGCAGGCCGCTGCTGGGCTGGCGGGCCACGGACTGGTAAACTGGGTCGGCCCGGTCCGGCGGGGCAAGTCTTTCTCTCTTTTTTAAACACACACATAACAAAAAGTAAAATGAAACCAAAATAAAAAATTATATATAGTCATATTATATATCAAAATTTTCAGAAACGGATTTCCTACAACCTGAACATATTTTTAGAGTCAAATAAAATCTACACAAATTCAAATAAATCAAACAGTGCTACTGCTGTAGTAAAATCCCATAAAAATCATTTTAAAAATACCAAAATTAATTCAAATTTATTTCTCTCCAATTTTCTGATGTAGGAAATCATTTACCCTATTTTCCATATATTTTATTTTTGGAGAAAACTAATTTGAAAAAACACAAATAGCTCCAAATTGAAAATAATTTCAAAAGGGGCTTCAAATTTAATTCTTTTAAAACTTCCAACTCATATTTCATATGTTTTGAAGAAGTCATTTTATCTTCTCTCATGAAAATCATTGAGTTGCTTAAAGTTTCTGAATTTGAAATATTTCCAAATGAAATTCAAATATTTTCAAAAACCCTTTTCATTTATTTAAATAGAAGAAGTCATGTCATCTTGTCTCTAGGGTTTTATGATGAAAAGTATTTGAATTCACGGAGACCAGAAAGCAAAGGTGAAAGTTTGGGAAAGTCATTGTCAGTGTCAAAACCGGCGGATCTCGGGTAGGGGGTCCCGAACTGTGCGTCTAAGGCGGATGGTAATAGGAGGCAGGGGACACGATGTTTTACCCAGGTTCGGGCCCTCTTGATAGAGGTAAAACCCTACGTCCTGCTTGATTGTTCTTGATGATATGAGTATTACAAGAGTAGATCTACCACGAGATCAGAGAAGCTAAACCCTAGAAGCTAGCCTATGGTATGATTGTCTGTTGTCCTACGGACTAAAACCCTCCGTTTTATATAGACACTGGAGGGGGCTAGGGTTATACAAGGTCGGTTACAAAGGAGGAGATATACATATCCGTATTTCCTAGCTTGCCTTTCACGCCAAGTAAAGTCCCATCCAGACACGAGACGAAGTCTTCAATCTTGTATCTTCATAGTCCAACAGTCCGGCCAAAGGATATAGTCCGGCTGTCCGGAGACCCCCTAATCCAGGACTCCCTTAGTATCCCCTGAACCAGGCTTCAATGATGATGAGTCCGGCGCGCAGTGTTGTATTCGGCATTGCAAGGCGGGTTCCTCCTCCGAATACACCACGGAAGAGTTTGAATACAAGGATAGTGTCCGACCCTGCAAAATAAGTTCCACATACCACCGTAGAGAGAATAATATTTCCACAAATCTAATCCGCTGACGCGTTTTGGCAGCATGACATCACGCCACAACCCGGTAATTATTAGAACCATTTTTATTTAACCAGCCCTGCACATAACGCGAGGCGGTTTCTTGACACGTCTTGTCAAAGCAGAGATCGTGTTCCCCTTATCACGGGATTCTCATCAATACAAATGTGGGTAACCCAACCGTGCCTGTTGGTATGACTCCAATATCTTAGGTAAGTCTCGAACGGCCACGAGGAGGACGCCTGATATTCATCCCCTTCATAAAGGGACAAGGCTTTTTCTTTTTCCCTCATATGCTCAATCAAATCCTTGCCCTGCCTCGAGTTCTAACACCCAAAGCTCAGGTCAGGTGCTTCGGACCTTCAATCATGTCTGGATCCAGCCTTCAAGGCCGGTGGGTGCCTTCCTTCGTCATGGAGGAGGACATCAAGAAGTTGAGGGAGGCCATATATCTGATCGCCGAAATTTCGCATAGGCTGCCCGCCCGAGGGCAAGTCGTCCCTACTCCCGAACCCAACGAGAGCGTCGTGTTCATCTCCCACTTCCTCCGAGGACTAGGCCTCGCTCTGGATCCCTTTGTTAGGGGTCTTATGTTCTATTACGGGTTGGATTTTCACGATCTGGCCCCGGATTACCTTCTTCACATCTCGTCATTTATTGTCGTGTGTGAGGCCTTCCACCGCATTACCCCTCACTTCAGCCTGTGGCTCAAGACCTTCGATGTGAAGCCGAAGATGGTCGAGGGGCAGTGCGCAGCGTGCGGAGGTGCTTTAATAAGCAAAATTGCTGACGCTCCATGGCCAAAGGGTTCCTTTCCAGAGGTGTCCGGATTGTGGCAACGGCAGTGGTTTTACGTCACAGCTCCCTGAAGTGCCAAATGGGTAGCTGCCCCCACCTTTCGCTTGGCCCCCCCACCACAACTGATGTCATGGATTAGCAGGGGGCTGAGCTGGGGTCCAGCCAAGGATGTGCCAATACCACAGAGCCGTATCCGAGATCTCTTCGAGGGAGATTTCAGTCTGGTTATTGTAATGCAAGTTATGCTGGTTCGTCAAGTCCAGCCTTGCAAACGCCGGCCCCTCCGCATGTGGGAATTCAACTCGAAAGGACCGTGCACTATTCAGCATTTCCTCGGCACGACGCATGAGCAGATGTACAAATCGTTCTTCGGACCCCAAATAGAGTGTCCGGACACTACCGAGGACGTGGGCCTGAGCTGCAACCACCTCACTGCCCAAGTAAGTAATCCCCTGGCCGAACAAACTGTCCTTTTGTTTATCATGACATCATTCTGACGAATCGCTCTTTGACTAGGACTGGATAGCAAAGGCGAAGATGATCTGGTGTTCGGCTCCCCTTCCTGAAGGCTTGGACAATCTGGTGCTGGAAAAGATGCTCGAGCCAGCACGTCATCTAGTGCCCTCAAAGGAAGATGAAGGGGGGAATAAAGAGGGCGAAAGCGGGCCTCCATCGCTACCTATTCCAATCAAAGGAATGAGCGCCTCTGCGAGGGAGGATAACCAAGGGGAAGAATCTGACATTCCCCCTCCCCGGGGAAGGAATAGGACTACCTCTGAAGATCCGGAAACTAAGGTTTCCAAACGGGAGAAGAAATCTCCGCCAGGGGGTCCTTCCTCGGAGGGTATTCATGCCGCACAGTGTCCGCGTGGGGATCAGCCCTCTATCGAGCTGTAAGTAATCAAAATGTACTTAATAGTGAAGATATCCTACCTTGCTTCCGAAGACAATAACCGATGCTTGCAAATTGTAGTCCGGATCGCAGCTCTTCTCGACAGAGTTCATCTTCGGGGGATCTTCTTCCGGAGATGATGGAGAGCGCAACGCCTTCCCCGGACTCCCCAGCTCAAGAAGCGGGCGACCTTGAAGTGTCGTCGCGAAGGGTATCTCCGGATCCAATATCGCCGGAAGATAACCCTTTGGCTGCCCGGCATCCCCAGTATCCGGCTCCTGAGGAGAGCGACAACAAGGGTCCGTATAGTCTGCGGTCGAACGTGCCGAAGGATCTTCTGGGGCAAGTTGTCGTCTCAAAAGCACATCATACGCTAATGGGTACGGTAATTTAAAGGATTTGATCCGCCGAAAGCGGTTGCACGAAGCTTTTATGAGTCTGCTGAAAGGCTTCAAGGTACGTGAAATAATGTATGCCTTTAACAGTACCGCATACGTTAGGTATGCCCAGGCAGATAGTAGCCCCTAAGACTCTGGTTGTCGTCAAGAACGGCGCCAAACAGAGGATCATAGTCCCAGGTAATAACCAGACCGCCTTTATGTGCAGGTGGTTGAAGCTCCGGTGGCTAGCCGGACTGATGGGTTTGCCGAACTATAGCGGCAGCTGGATGCGGTAGATGCCGACATCGTGCTTGTCAACAAGCGGCTTGACGAGGCACAGGGTGAGTGATTTTCCTGGTGATCATCACATAGTAAGAGCAGCATGATGCCAGTATCTTTAATATGTTGTGACTGCAGATGGAGCTGCTAATGTCTACTACACAACCTTCTTCTTGTAGACGTTGTTGGGCCTCCAAGTGCAGAGGTTTGTAGGACAATAGCAAATTTCCCTCAAGTGGATGACCTAAGGTTTATCAATCCGTAGGAGGCGTCGGATGAAGATGGTCTCTCTCAAGCAACCCTACAACCAAATAACAAATAGTCTCTTGTGTCCCCAACAGACCCAATACAATGGTAAATTGTATAGGTGCAATAGTTCGGCGAAGAGATGGTGAAACAAGTGGTATATGGATAGTAGATAAAGGTTTTTGTAATCTGAAAATATAAAAACAGCAAGGTAACTAATGATAAAAGTGAGCGTTAACAGTATTGCAATGCGTTGAAACAAGGCCTAGGGTTCATACTTTCACTAGTGCAAGTCCTCTCAACAATACTAACATAATTGGATCATAAAACTATCCCTCAACATGCAACAAAGAGTCACTCCAAAGTCACTAATAGCGGAGAACGAACGAAGAGATTTGTTGGGGAACGTAGTAATTTCAAAAAAAATCCTACACACGCGCAAGATCATGGTGATGCATAGCAACAAGAGGGGAGAGTGTAGTCTACGTACCCTCATAGACCGACAGCAGAAGCGTTATGACAATGCGGTTGATGTAGTCATACGTCTTCACGGAACGACCGATCAAGCACCGAAAATACGGCACCTCCGAGTTCTTGCACACGTTCAGCTCGATGACGATCCCTGGACTCCGATCCAGCAAAGTGTCGGGGAAGAGTTCCGTCAGCACGACGGCATGGTGATGATCTTGATGTTCTACTGTCGCAGGGCTTCGCCTAAGCACCACTACAATATTATCGAGGACTATGGTGGAGGGGGGCACCGCACACGGCTAAGAGAACGATCTTGAAGATCAACTTATGTGTCTACGGGGTGCCCCCTGCCCCCGTATATAAAGGAGTGGAGGAGGGGAGGGCCGGCCCGCTCTATGGCGCGCCCTAGGGGAGTCCTACTCCCACCGGGAGTAGGATTCCCCCTTTCCTAGTCCAACTAGGAGTCCTTCCATGTAGTAGGAGTAGGAGACAAGGAAGGGGAAGAGGGAAGAGGGAAGAGAAGGAAGGAGGGGGCACCGCCCCTCCCCCTAGTCCAATTCGGACTAGTCAATGGGGGGGGGGCGCGGCCTGCCTCTCCCTCTCCCCTAAAGCCCAATAAGGCCCATATACTTCTTCCCCCGTATTCCCGTAATTCCCCGGTACTCCGAAAAATACCCGAACCACTCGGAACCTTTCCGATGTCCAAATATAGTCGTCCAATATATCGATCTTTACTTCTCGACCATTTCGAGACTCCTCGTCATGTCCCCGATCTCATTCGGGGCTCCAAACTCCTTCGGTACATCAAAACTTATAAACTCATAATATAACCGTCATCGAAACCTTAAGCGTGCGGACCCTACGGGTTCGAGAACAATGTAGACATGACCGAGACATGTCTCCGGTCAATAACCAATAGCGGAACCTGGATGCTCATATTGGCTCCCACATATTCTACGAAGATCTTTTATCGGTCAGACCGCATAACAACATACTTTGTGCCCTTTGTCATCGGTATGTTACTTGCCCGAGATTCGATCGTCGGTATCTTAATACCTAGTTCAATCTCGTTACCGGCAAGTCTCTTTACTCGTTCTGTAATACATCATCTCGCAACTAACTCATTATTTGCAATGCTTGCAAGGCTTATGTGATGTGCATTACCGAGAGGGCCCAGAGATACCTCTCCGACAATCGGAGTGACAAATCCGAATCTCGAAATACGCCAACCCAACATGTACCTTTGGAGACACCTGTAGAGCTCCTTTATAATCACCCAGTTACGTTGTGATGTTTGGTAGCACACAAAGTGTTCCTCCGGTAAACGGGAGTTGCATAATCTCATAGTCATAGGAACATGTATAAGTCATGAAGAAAGCAATAGCAACATACTAAACGATCGAGTGCTAAGCTAACGGAATGGGTCAAGTCAGTCACATCATTCTCCTAATGATGTGATCTCGTTAATCAAATAACAACTCTTTGTCTATGGTTAGGAAACATAACCATCTTTGATTAACGAGCTAGTCAAGTAGAGGCATACTAGTGACACTCTGTTTGTCTATGTATTCACACATGTATTATGTTTCCGGTTAATACAATTCTAGCATGAATAATAAACATTTATCATGAAATAAGGAAAAAATAATAACTTTATTATTGCCTCTGGGGCATATTTCCTTCAGTCTCCCACTTGCACTAGAGTCAATAATCTAGTTCACATTGCCATGTGATTTAACACCAATAGTTCACATCATTATGTGACCAACACTCAAAGGGTTTACTAGAGTCAATAATCTAGTTCACATTGCTATGTGATTAACACCCAAAGAGAACTAAGGTGTGATCATGTTTTGCCTGTGAGAGAAGTTTAGTCAACTGGTCTGCCATATTCAGATCTGTATGTATTTTGCAAATTTCTATGTCAACAATGCTCTGCACGGAGCTACTCTAGCTAATTGCTCCCACTTTCAATATGCATCCAGATTGAGACTTAGAATCATCTGCATCAGTGTCAAAGTTTGCATCAACGTAACCCTTTACGACGAACCTTTTGTCACCTCCATAATTGAGAAACATATCCTTATTCCACTAAGAATAATTTTGACCGCTGTCAAGTGATCTACTCCTAGATCACTATTGTACTTCCTTGCCAACATCAGTGTAGGGTATACAATAGATTTGGTACACATCATGGCATACTTTATAGAACCTATGGCTGAGGCATAGGGAATGACTTCCATTCTCTTTCTATCTTCTGCCGTGGTCGGGTTTTGAGTCTTACTCAATTTCACACCTTGTAACATAGGCAAGAACTCTTTCTTTGACTGTTCCATTTTGAACTACTTAAAAATCTTGTCAAGGTATGTACTCATTGAAAAAACTTATCAAGCGTCTTGATCTATCTCTATAGATCTTGATGCTCAATATGTAAGCAGCTTCACCGAGGTTTTCTTTGAAAAAATCCTTTCAAACACTCCTTTATGCTTTGTAGAATAATTCTACATTATTTCCGATCAACAATATGTCATTCACATATGCTTATCAGGAATGTTGTAGTGCTCCCACTCACTTTCTTGTAAATACAGGCTTCACCGCAAGTCTGTATAAAACTATATGCTTTGATCAACTTATCAAAGCGTATATTCCAACTCCGAGATGCTTGCACCAGTCTATAGATGGATCGCTGGAGCTTGCATATTTAGTTAACATCTTTAGGATCGACAAAACCTTCTAGTTGCATCATATACAACTCTTCTTTAATAAATCCATTAAGGAATGCAGTTTTGTTTATCCATTTGCCAGATTTCATAAAATGCGGCAATTGCTAACATGATTCGGACAGACTTAAGCATAGATACGAGTGAGAAACTCTCATCGTAGTCAACACCTTGAACTTGTCGAAAAACTTTTGCGACAATTCTAGCTTTGTAGATAGTAACACTACTATCAGCGTTCGTCTTCCTCTTGAAGATCCATTTATTTTCTATGGCTTGCTGATCATCGGGCAAATCCATCAAAGTCCATACTTTGTTCTCATACATGGATCATATCTCAGATTTCATGGCCTCAAACCATTTCGCGGAATCTGGGCTCATCATCGCTTCCTCATAGTTCGTAGGTTCGTCATGGTCAAGTAACATGACCTCCAGAACAGGATTACCGTACCACCCTGGTGCGGATCTCACTCTGGTTTACCTACGAGGTTCGGTAGTAACTTGATCTGAAGTTACATGATCATCATCATTAGCTTCCTCACTAATTGGTGTAGTAGTCACAGGAATAGATTTCTGTGATGAACTACTTTCCAATAAGGGAGCAGGTACAGTTACCTCATTAAGTTCTACTTTCCTCCCACTCACTTCTTTCGATAGAAACTTCTTCTCTGGAAAGGATCCATTCTCAGCAACGAATAACTTGCCTTCGGATCTGTGATAGAAGGTGTACCCAACATTTTCTTTTGGGTATCCTATGAAGACGCACTTCTCCGATTTGGGTTTGAGCTTATCAGGATGAAACTTTTTCATATAAGCATCGCAACCCCAAACTTTAAGAAACGACAACTTTGGTTTCTTGCCAAACCACAGATCATACGGTGTCGTCTCAACGGATTTAGATGGTGCCCTTTTTTTAAAACGTGAATGCAGTTGTCTCTAATGCATAAACCCAAAACTTTAGTGGTAAATCGGTAAGAAACATCATAGATTGCACTATATCCAATAAAGTACGGTTATGACGTTCAGACACACCATTATGCTGTGGTGTTCCAGGTGGCATGAATTTGTGAAACTATTCCACATTGTTTTAATTGAAGACCAAACTCGTAACTCAAATATTCATCTCCGCGATCAGATCGTGGAAACCTTATCTTCTTGTCACGGTGATTTTCCACTTCACTCTGAAATTCTTTGAACCGTTCAAATGTTTTAGACTTATGTTTCATCAAGTAGATATACCCATATCTACTTAAATCATCTGTGAAGGTCAAAAAATAACGATACCCGCCGCGAGCTTCAACATTCATCGGACCACATACATCTGTATGTATGATTTCTAACAAATCTGTTGCTCTCTCCATAGTACCGGAGAACGGTGTTTTTAGTCATCTTGCCCATAAGACATGGTTCGCAAGCACCAAGTGATTCATAATCAAGTGATTCCAAAATCCCATCAACATGGAGTTTCTTCATACGCTTTACACCAATATGACCTAAACGCCAGTGCCACAAATAAGTTGCACTATCATTATTAACTTTGCATCTTTTCGTTTCAATATTATGAATATGTGTATCACTATGATCGAGATCCAATGAACCATTTTCATTGGGTGTGTAACCATATAAGGTTTTATTCATGTAAACAGAACAACAATTTATTCTCTTACTTAAATGAATAACCGTATTACAATAAACATGATCAAATCATATTCACGCTCAATGCAAACACCAAATAACGCTTATTTAGGTTCAACACTAATCCCGAAAGTATAGGGAGTGTGCGATGATGATCATATCAATCTTGGAACCACTTCCAACACACATCGTCACTTCACCCTTAACTAGTCGCTGTTTATTCTGCAACTCCCATTTCGAGTTACTAATCTTAGCAACTGAACTAGTATCAAATACTGAGGGGTTGCTATAAACACTAGTAAAGTACACATCAATAACATGTATATCAAATATACTTATGTTCACTTTCCCATCCTTCTTATCCGCCAATCACTTGGGGTAGTTCCGCTTCCAGTGACCAGTCCCTTTGCAGTAGAAGCACTTAGTCTCAGGCTTAGGACCAGACTTGGGCTTCTTCACTTGAGCAGCAACTTGCTTGTTGTTCTTCTTGAAGTTCCCCTTTTTTTTCCTTTGCCCTTTTCTTGAATCTAGTGGTCTTATCTATCATCAACACTTGATGTTTTTTTTCGATTTCTACCTTCATCAATTTTAGCATTACGAAGAGCTTGGGAATCGTTTCCGTTATCCCTTGCATATCATAGTTCATCACGAAGTTCTACTAACTTGGTGATGGTGACTAGAGAATTCTGTCAATCACTATTTTATCTGGAAGATTAACTCCCACTTGATTCAAGCGATTGTAGTACCCAGACAATCTGAGCACATGCTCACTAGTTGAGCGATTCTCCTCCATCTTTTAGCTATAGAACTTGTTGGAGACTTCATATCTCTCAACTCGGGTATTTGCTTGAAATATTAACTTCAACTCCTGGAACATCTCATATGGTCCATGACGTTCAAAACGTCTTTGAAATCCCGATTCTAAGCCGTTAAGCATGGTGCACTAACCTATCAAGTAGTCATCATATTGAGCTAGCCAAACGTTCATAACGTCTGCATCTGCTCCTGCAATAGGTCCGTCACCTAGCGGTGCATCAAGGACATAATTCTTCTGCGCAGCAATGAGGATAAACCTCAGATCACAGATCCAATCCGCATCATTGCTACTAACATCTTTCAACACAATTTTCTCTAGGAACATATCAAAATAAACATATGAAAGCAACAACACGAGCTATTGATCTACAACATAGATATGCTAATACTACCAGGACTAAGTTCATGATAAATTAAAGTTCAGTTAATCATATTACTTAGGAACTCCCACTTAGATAGACACCCCTCTAATCCTCTAAGTGATCACGTAATCCAAATCAACTAAACCATGTCCGATCATCACGTGAGATGGAGTAGTTTTCAATGGTGAACATCACTATGTTGATCATATCTACTATATGATTCACGCACGACCTTTCGGTCTCCAGTGTTCCGAGGCCATATCTGTATATGCTAGGCTCATCAAGTTTAACCTGAGTATTCCGCGTGTGCAACTGTTTTGCACCCGTTGTATTTGAACGTAGAGCCTATCACACCCGATCATCACGTGGTGTCTCAGCACGAAGAACTTTCACAACGGTGCATACTCAGGGAGAACACTTATACCTTGAAATTTAGTGAGAGATCATCTTATAAAGCTACTGTCGAACTAAGCAAAATAAGATGTATAAAAGAAAAAACATCATATGCAATCAAAATATGTGACATGATATGGCCATGATCATCTTGCGCCTTTGATCTCCATCTCCAAAGTACTGTCATGATCTCTATCGTCACCGGCATGACACCATGATCTCCATCATCTTGATCTATATGAATGTGTCGTTACATGGTCGTCTCACCAACAATTGCTCTTGCAACTATTGCTATCGCATAGCGACAAAGTAAAGCAATTATTTGGCGCTTGCATCTTATGCAATAGAGAGACAACCATAAGGATTTTGCCAGTTGCCGATAACTTCAACAAAACATGATCATCTCATACAACAACTAATATCTCATCACGTCTTGACCATATCACATCACAACATGCCCTGCAAAAACAAGTTAGACATCCTCTACTTTGTTGTTGCAAGTTTTACGTGGCTGCTACGGGCTGAGCAAGAACCAATCTTACCTACGCATCAAAACCACAATGATAGTTTGTCAAGTTGGTGTTGTTTTAACCTTCGCAAGGACCGGGCGTAGCCACACTCGGTTCAACTAAAGTTGGAGAAACTGACACCCGCCAGCCACCTGTGTGCAAAGAACGTCGGTAGAACCAGTCTCGCGTGAGCGTACGCGTAATGTCGGTCCGGGCCGCTTCATCCAACAATACCGCCGAACCAAAGTATGACATGCTGGTAAGCAGTATGACTTATATCGCCCACAACTCACTTGTGTTCTACTCGTGCATATAACATCAACACATAAAACCTGGCTCGCATGCCACTGATGGGGAACGTAGTAATTTCAAAAAAATTCCTACGCACACGCAAGATCATGGTGATGCATAGTGACAAGAGGGGAGAGTGTAGTCTACGTACCCTCGTAGACCGACAGCGGAAGCGTTATGACAATGCGGTTGATGTAGTCGTACGTCTTCACGGCTCGACCGATCAAGCACCGAAAATACGACACCTCCGAGTTCTTGCACACGTTCAGCTCGATGACGATCCTCGGACTCCGATCCAGCAAAGTGTCGGGGAAGAGTTCCGTCAGCACGACGGCGTGGCGACGATCTTGATGTTCTACTGTCGTAGGGCTTCGCCTAAGCACCACTACAATATTATCGAGGACTATGGTGGAGGGGGGCACCGCACACAACTAAGAGAACGATCTTGAAGATCAACTTGTGTGTCTACGGGGTGCCCCTGCCCCCGTATATAAAGGAGTGGAGGAGGGGAGGGCCGGCCCTCTCTATCGCGCGCCCTAGGGGAGTCCTACTCCCACCGGGAGTAGGATTCCCCCTTTCCTAGTCCAACTAGGAGTCCTTCCATGTAGTAGGAGTAGGAGACAAGGAAGGGGAAGAGGGAAGAGAAGGAAGGAGGGGGAGCCGCCCCTCCCCCTAGTCCAATTCGGACTAGTCAATGGGGGGGCGCGCGGCCTGCCTCTCCCTCTCCCCTAAAGCCCAATAAGGCCCATATACTGCTTCCCCCGTATTCCCGTAACTCCCCGGTACTCCGAAAAATACCCGAACCACTCGGAACCTTTCCGATGTCCGAATATAGTCGTCCAATATATCGATCTTTACGTCTCGACCATTTCGAGACTCCTCGTCATGTCCCCGATCTCATCCGGGGCTCCAAACTCCTTCGGTACATCAAAACTTATAAACTCATAATATAACTATCATCGAAACCTTAAGCGTGCGGACCCTACGGGTTCGAGAACAATGTAGACATGACCGAGACATGTCTCCGGTCAATAACCAATAGCGGAACCTGGATGCTCATATTGGCTCCCACATATTCTACAAAGATCTTTTATCGGTCAGACCGCATAACAACATACTTTGTTCCCTTTGTCATCGGTATGTTACTTGCCCGAGATTCGATCGTCGGTATCTTAATACCTAGTTCAATCTCGTTACCAGCAAGTCTCTTCACTCGTTCTGTAATACATCATCTCGCAACTAACTCATTATTTGCAATGCTTGCAAGGCTTATGTGATGTGCATTACCGAGAGGGCCCAGAGATACCTCTCCGACAATCGGAAGGACAAATCCTAATCTTGAAATACGCCAACCCAACATGTACCTTTGGAGACACCTATTGAGCTCCTTTATAATCACCCGGTTACGTTGTGACGTTTGGTAGCACACAAAGTGTTCCTCCGGTAAACGGGAGTTGCATAATCTCATAGTCATAGGAACATGTATAAGTCATGAAAAAAGCAATAGCAACAAACTAAACGATCAAGTGCTAAGCTAACGGAATGGGTCAAGTCAATCACATCATTCTCCTAATGATGTGATCTCGTTAATAAAATGACAACTCATGTCTATGGTTAGGAAACATAACCATCTTTGATTAATGAGCTAGTCAAGTAGAGGCATACTAGTGACACTCTGTTTGTCTATGTATTCACACATGTATTATGTTTCCGGTTAATACAATTCTAGCATGAATAATAAACATTTATCATGAAATAAGGAAATAAATAATAACTTTATTATTGCCTCTAGGGCATATTTCCTTCAAGATTATGGTAGGGTACGAAACCACCTCAAAGTTATTCTTTCCAATCAATTCGTTGGGCTATTCCTATAAGTGTCACAAACTGCCCTAGAGTTCGTACTAGAATAACACCTTAAGACACAAATCAACCAAAGCCCTAATGTCACCTAGATACTCCAATGTCACCTCAAGTATCTGTGGGCATGATTATACGATATGCATCACACAATCTCAGATTCATCTATTCAACCAACACAAAGGACCTCAAAGAGTGCCCCAAAGTTCTACCGGAGGATCACGATGAAAACGTGCGCCAACCCCTATGCATAGGTTCATGGGCAGAACCCGCAAGTTGATCACCAAAACATACATCAAGTGAATCATGTGGTATCCCATTGTCACCACAGATACGCACGGCAAGACATATATCAAGTGTTCTCAAATCTTTAAAGACTCAATCCGATAAGATTACTTCAAAGGGGAAACTCGATTCATTACAAGAGAGAAGAGGGGGAGGAGAAACATAAGATCCAACTATAATAGCAAAGCTCACGATACATCAAGATCGTGCCAAATCAAGAACAAGAGAGAGAGATATCAAACACATAGCTACTAGTACATACCCTCAGCCCCAAGGGAGAACTACTCCCTCCTCGTCATGGAGAGCACCAGGATGATGAAGATAGCCACTGGAGAAGGATTGCCCCCTCCGGCAGGGTGCCGGAATGGGTCTAGATTGGCTTTAGGTGGCTACGGAGGCTTCTGGAGGGGAACTCCCGATCTATTGTGTGTTTTGGAAGTTTTAGGATATGTGGGTATATATGGGTGCAAGGAGTACGTCAGGGGAGCCACGAGGGCCCCACGAGGCAGGGGGTGCGCCCTAGGGCGGTGGGCGTGCCCCCAACCCTCGTGGCTTCCTCATTCCTTCCTTGACGTGGGGTCCAAGTCCATCGGGTGGCTTTCGTTCCAAAAATAACTTCTCTAGTTGATTTCGTTCCCTTTCGACTCCGTTTGATATTCCTTTTCTTCGAAACACTGAAATAGGCATAAAACAGCAAATCTGGGCTGGGCCTCCGGTTAATAGATTAGTCCCAAAAATAATATAAAAGTGGATAATAAAGCCCAATATTGCCCAAAACAGTAGATAATATAGCATGGAGCAATTAAAAATTATAGATACGTTGGAGACGTATCAAGCATCCCCAAGCTTAATTCCTGCTCGTCCTCGAGTAGGTAAATGATAAAAAAGATAATTCTTGATGTGGAATGCTATTTGGCATAATTTCATTGCAATTATTCTTACTTGTGACATGAATATTCAGATCCGAAAGATTCAAGACAAAAGTTCATGTTGACATAAAAATAATAATACTTCAAGCATACTAGCTAAGCAATTATGTCTTCTCAAAATAACATGGCCAAAGAAAGTTCATCCCTACAAAATCATATAGTTTAGTCATGCTCCATTTTCGTCACACAAGAATGCTCTCATCATGCACAACCCCGATGACAAGCCAAGCAATTGTTTCATACTTTAGTAATCTCAAACTCATAAACTTCCACGCAATACATGAGCGCGAGCCATGGATATAGCACTATGGGTGGAATAGAATATAATGAGGGGGTTATGTGGAGAAGACAAAAAGGAGAAATTATCACATCAACGAGGCTAATCAATGGGCTATGGAGATGCCCACTGTCGGTGTCAAAACCGGCGGATCTCGGGTAGGGGGTTCCGAACTGTGCGTCTAGGCCGGAGGGTAACAAGAGGCAGGGGACACAATGTTTTACCCAGGTTCGGGCCGTCTTGGTGGAGGTAAAACCCTACGTCCTGCTTGATTAATATTGATGATATGGGTAGTACAAGAGTAGATCTACCACGAGATCAGAGAGCTAAACCCTAGAAGCTAGCCTATGGTATGATTGTATGTTGTGGTTGTTGTAGTCCTATGGACTAAAACCCTCCGGTTTATATAGACACCGGAGAGGGTCAGGGTTACACAAGGTCGGCTACAAAGGAGGAAATATCCATATCCGTATTGCCTAGCTTGCCTTCCACGCCAAGTAGAGTCCCATCCGGACACGAGACGAAGTCTTCAATCTTGTATCTTCATAGTCTAACAGTCCGGCCAATGGAGATAGTTCGGCTGACCGGAGACCCCCTAATCCAGGACTCCCTCAGTAGCCCGTGAACCAGGCTTCAATGACGATGAGTCCGGCGTGCAGTATTGTCTTCGGCATTGCAAGGCGGGTTCCTTCTCTGAATACATCACAGAAGAATTTGAATACGAGGATAGTGTCCGACCCTGCAAAATAAGTTCCACATACTACCGTAGAGAGAATAATATTTTCACAAATCTAATTTGCTGACTTGTTTTGGCAGCATGACGTTATGTCATGGCCCGGTGACTATTCGAACCGTTTCCTTTAACCAGCCCCGCACATAATGCGAGGTAGTTTTTCGACATGTCTTGTCAAAGCAGAGATCGTGTCCCCTTATTACAGGATTCTCATTAACACGGGCATGGGTAACCCAACCGCGCCATCAACTACGGCGCTTGGGGGATAAGCGAGTTTTACCAGGCAAGTGGGGACGCTTAGCTTTGTCTGCCCATATAAAGGGATAAGGATTCACCTTTCTATCCACGCCTTCTTCCTCCTTTGCTCATCTGTTTTCGCACACTCGAGCTCTAGCGCCCAAGTCCACACTTCCCACCTCAACCTTCTCCAACCATGTCTGGAGCGGGAGGCAGGTGGATGGTCTCCTCCGTCATGGAGGGAGACATCAAGAAGCTGCGCGAAGCCGGATACTTAGCCGCGAATATCGCGCATCGGCTGCCCGCTGCGGGGCAGGTCGTCCCTACCTCGGAACCTCACGAGAGGGTAGTTTTCCTCCACCACTTCCTCCGCGGACTGGGGTTTCCCCTCCATCCATTCGTCCATGGTCTCATGTTCTACTACGGGCTGGATTTTCATGATCTGGCCCCGAACTTCGTCCTCAACATTTCGGTGTTCATTGTCGTGTGTGAGGCTTTCCTCGGCATCCGGCCCCACTTTGGCCTGTGGTTAAAGACCTTCAATATCAAGCCGAAGATGGTACAAGGCCAACAAGCAGAATGCGGCGGAGCCATGGTGGGCAAGATGGCCAACGTCATATGGCTTGAAGGCTCCTTTGTGGAGACAATAAAGGGATGGCAATCGGCGTGGTTCTACATCACCGAGCCGCGCGACGCCGAATGGGCGGCAGCCCCCGAGTTTCGATCCGGATTCCCTACACGGATCACTTCCTGGAAAGAGAAGGGCTTGTCATGGGGTTCATCGGTGGAGCTGGATGGACTCCAGAAATGTATCCGGAGTATGGCGAGCAAGAAGCTCAAGCTTGTCAACATAGTCCAAGTTATGCTCATCCGCCGGATCCTCCCGTGCCAACAACGGGATTTTACTTTGTGGGAGTTCGACCCGGCCCAGCACCAGACTCTGAGCAAGCTCTTTGATACGACGCACAAGGACATCTGGAAGGTGCTGTTCAAGGGCACCGAGGTCCCTCCTTCTCTCGCCGAGGACCGCGGACTAAGCGCAAAGCGCCTAGCGCGTTCGGTGAGTTCAATATGTCCCGTAGGACATTTATTTTCCCTAGCTTAATTATGTGCGGGGTCTAATCTCCATGCCTTTAACAGGACTGGGTGGAGATGTCGGGGCAGATTAACTGTCCGGCCCCTTTGCCCTATGGGCGCTCTCCTGACGGAGATGCTGACTCCGGCCCCTTACAAGGTGCCGGAGAAGACCAAGAAGGCCAAGGGAACCCGAAAGAGTTCCCGGCGCCAGGTGTTATCGGACTCATCGTCCGATAACTCTGCGGCACACTCCTCCCCCGAAGACGAGGAGGAAGAAGAAGATGCTCCCCCTCCAGGCGGGGGAGACAAGAAAAGGAAGGCCGCTCCAACTAGGGAGGCCGAAGGGTCCAAGAAGCGAAGGACTCTCCTTCCGGACAGTTCCACCACTGCCGATGAAGGTGAAGACGAGTGGTTGCCCAGGGCCAAGCCCCCGGGGAGATCGTAAGTATTTGGATACCAGAGTAACTAATAGAATTCCTTTGTCGCCCTGTTTTCCTTAACACCGAACGTAATTATATAGGCCGCCATGAGCCAGTATCGATGTATCATTGGACGGCTCCCTGGGCTCGTCAGACATGGATAGCGATCTAGTCCCGACCGCCACTTCCCCTCATCCTGCCGACGATGCCGAGGTGTTATCTCAAGAGGCACCGTATCGAGGGGAGAAAGTCCCGGAGGCGCCTCTCGGCGACCTTCCGGACTCCGGGAGCCGAGGGGACGGAGCCCCTGAGAGCTCCGAGTTCGGCCCTCAACCGAACACCGAGCCGGAACCTCCAGCACTTCCAGGCTCGGGCAGGCGGCCTCCTTCTAAGAGGGGCAAGACGCCTGTGCCGGTGACCTCTCCAGAGGCGCCGGACAATCTGTTGGAAGCGCTTCGCAGCGCTACCATAGACGAGGAGCACTGTACTGTTATGAGTGGGGTGGTCCAGAAGGTTCAGTCCGCCAAGAGCGGGTTGACTGAAGCCTGTTCCAGCCTTCTAACAGGCTCCGAGGTAAGTGTTTTAAAATGTAGTAGAAATATTACTGCATAGATAGTAGCCCCTGATGCCTTGCCAAGAGGCAGCTCGAGGAGAACAAGGGTAAGTAATACCCTGTCTATAGATATGTACATATAAAAGAAGATGCGATTGCAAAATGACAGGATCATCGTACATTTTCCAGGGGCCACGACCAAGGTGGCGACCCTAAAGAAAGTGCTAACCAAGGCCGAGGATATAGCGACCAAGGAGCGCACCGAGCGAGAGAAGCACGAGGCTCGGGTGGGCGAGGTGCAGCAAGAGCTCCAGGCTCTCATGGCGAAGCATGAGGCGTTGGAGCTTGACTCAAAGACGGGGAGTCTGAGCTTGCCGCGGCCCTCGAGAGCGCAAAAAGTGCCAAGGCCAAAGCCCAAAAGGCCCTCCAGGAGATCGATGCGATGAAAAAGATAGTGGCGGGTAAGGCTTTCTATATGCAAAGCAAGCATGTAAAAGTAAATTACCGATTACTTACCCGAATCCAAAGCTCTCCAGGAGCATTCGCAGATTTGCCCCGCAGCATGTCCGATGCCGCACAATTTTACCAGGCCGAGGATGGAAGCTCAACGGAGAAGCTGTTCTGGTCTCAGTATGCTGAGGTCGAACACCCGGTGCCAATGAGCGACCAGCTGAAGCAGATGGTCGAGCTACATAAGGTGGCCGATCGGGCCATGAAGAGCTTTATAGTCCGGCTGTGGCCTGGTGACGCCCTTCCGAACAGCTTCTTCGGCCTGGTGAGGCGGCTTGTGGATGCCTGCCCGCGGCTGGAGGTCGTCAAGCGATCTGTCAGCATTGAAGGTGCACGCCGGGCTTTCGCCCGTGTGAAATTGCAGTGGGTCAAGCTAGACGCCGTGAAGCTGATCAAGGAGGGGCCTTCGGAGGGCAAGGAGCACCGCCACCCCGAGATGTACTATGAGGGTGTTCTGCCGGGTGCCCGTCTCATAGCGGACGAGTGTTCAAAAGATGTAATATTTGGATGAGACTTGCTCGTTTTATCCTGTATTTATGAAAACTTGTTTCATATGCCCTATGCAATGCTTGTTTGAATTTAAAATATTACCTTCTGTTTGGATGTTTATCCAATCTGAGAGATGGCTAGTCCTCGGCTTCTGCCCCCATGCCACGAGTCCTGGGGTGTTCAGGATAAACCTGAGCACTCTTGTTCCCATGTTTGGGTCCTTCGAGGGAGGTGCTCAGCACAGCGAACAAGGCAACCAAACTAATAATGCTTTATCACTCTCACTTAGCCATAGAATTCTATAATTTTAAATTTCGGTGAAGCCCCTGGTATTCAGAAGGCCGAATTTGGGGCGCGATACACGCCTTTAAGCCGGACACGGCCGGCCCCTCGCTCCAAGCGGCATAAGTCTTTAGGGACTCGAAAACCTCACCGAATAGCGACCAGTCTCTCGCCTTATCATGACAGTCAATTTTAGCTTTCTCCACTGAGGTGCTGAACCCAGCAGAACCGGGGCACAATCGCAGTAGTTCTCCTAGCGCTACCTTAGCCGATAGAGTGGAACGTAAGGTACCAAAACATAGGAGCCGGGCAAACCCAACATTTAACCAACGACATGATTCGGAGCTGAAGCATATAATGCTATAAGTTCGGGGTGCCGCACTTGTGAAAGTGTTCGGACTTTTCACACCGTATTGTGAGGTACGTAAGCCCCTGGTGTATTAGCGTACCAAGGTGTACGGTTGCAAGGCGTCATTAAGGAACACACACATATATATATAACAAGAATGCAATAATAGTAGTAATGTCATGCATTGTTTATTAAAATATTGCGTTAAAGCAGAGTGATACACATAGTGCGATAAGCAAAGAGTAGGACTATGTCCCTTCCAAGGGCAAGCTGAGGAATGATATTAAATCGAATATTTCGCTCGTTACTGTAATCCACCTGGGAATTCCGTGGTATGATGTAGCTGTCTGCCTCCTTGGTTGCTGCATCATGTGTTCGGCAATAGTGCTGCCGGACAATGTTTCCAGAGATTAAGGTCCTAAAAAAAAGGGAAAAATAACCAAACGGGAAGCCCCTAGTGCGGTTTAAGCCGTGTCTTGGGGCGTGCCGCAGTTGTGCCCCCCTCCCCACCTGTGCCCATGGTATTTTTAATGCGTAATTATGTACGCGTGACACGAGTTTCGCCGTTGGGCTAGGATTGGGGTGGCTGTCGTATTGCTACGCGAGCTCAGATCACGCCAGGTGGTCTATTTGCCGATTGCTCCGAGCACGCTTGAAGGTGTCGGGGCTTTGAAACGCCGAACTGGTTGATTGCCTTGAGAGGCTGCTCTGCGCTTCTGCTGCAAGGGCCGTGGTGTGCTCCTCTGTTCAGAGAGAGCGCTCTGTGTTTCCATTGACTGTAATAACTCCGTGAGGTCCTGGCATCTTGAGCTTGAGGTATGCATAATGCGGTACCGCATTGAATCTAGCAAATGCGGTTCGCCCGAGCAGCGCGTGATAACCACTGCGGAACGGGACTATATCGAAGATTAACTCTTTGCTTCGGAAATTATCCGGGGATCCGAAGACCACTTCCATTGTAATTGAGCCTGTGCAATGGGCCTCCACACCTGGAATGACGCCTTTAAAGGTCGTTTTTGTGGGTTTGATCCTTGAGGGGTCTATACCCATTTTGCGCACTATGTCCTGATAAAGCAGGTTCAGGCTGCTGCCACCATCCATAAGGACTCGAGTGAGATGGGATCCGTCAATGATTGGGCCTAGGACCAGTGCGGCAAATCCGCCATGACGGATACTAGTGGGATGGTCCCTACGATCGAAGGTGATCGGACAGGAGGACCAAGGGTTGAACTTTGGGGCGACTGGCTCCAACTCATATACGTCCCTGAGCACACGCTTCCGCTCCCTCTTGGGGATGTGGGTTGCGTATATCATGTTCACCGTCCACACTTGTGGGGGGAACCTCTTCTGTCCTCCGGTGTGCGGCTGCCGGGGCTCCTCCTCGTCATCGCTATGCGGCCCCTTGTCCTTGTTTTCGGCAATTAACTTGTCGGCCTGCTTGAACACCCAACAATCCCTGTTGGTGTGATTGGCTGGCTTGTCTAGGGTTCCATGTATTTGACACGAGCGATCGAGTATACGGTCCAAGCTGGACGGACCCGGCGTACTTTGTTTGAATGGCTTTTTCCACTGATCGGGTTTAGAGCCTTTGAATCCGGCATTGACTATCGTATCCTTGGTATTTTTGCTGTTAATGCGGTGCTTATGTTTGTTGCGACATGACCTGCTATTGCTGTCCTTGGTATCCGGGGTACCATGGTTCTTTGATATGTTATTACTGCGAGCCAGCCAGCTGTCTTCTCCCGCACAAAAGCGGGTCATGAGCGTCGTGAGAGCTGCCATATATTTCGGCTTTTCCTGACCAAGGTGCCGGGCTAGCCACTCGTCTCGGATGTTGTGTTTGAAAGCCGCTAAGGCCTTTGCATCCGTACAATCGACGATCTGATTTTTCTTTGTAAGGAACCGAGTCCGGAATTGCCTGGCCGACTCTTCTGGTTGCTGAATTATGTGGCTCAAGTCATCGGCGTCTGGTGGTCGCACATAAGTGCCCTGAAAGTTTTCGAGGAATGCGGCTTCCAGATCTTCCCAATAGCTAATGGAGTCCGCTGGCAAGCTGTTAAGCCAATGCCGTGTTGGTCCTTTGAGCTTTAGTGGGAGGTATTTGATGGCGTGTAAGTCATCACCACGGGCCATGTGGATGTGGAGGAGGAAATCCTCGATCCATACTGCGGGATCTGTTGTGCCGTTGTACGATTCAATATTTACAGGTTTGAAACCTTCTGGGAATTGATGTTCCATTACTTCGTCTGTGAAGCATAAGGGGTGTGCGGCGCCTCTGTATTGGGCTATATCACGACGCAGCTCGAAAGGGTCTTGCCCGCTGTGTTCGGCCCGGCCGGATTTGCTTTTACTGTATCCGGCATGACGTTTATCGTCTCGTAGAGTAGTGCGCCCTCGTGAGTCGTAGATCAATCTTGCATGCTTTGCTTTGTCCTCCAATATGTCTCGCAGGTCTGGCGTATCTCCCCATGCCTTTTTATTTGAATGGCATCGGGGTGGAGGCTGAGCTTTTGGCTGGAATGCCTCTCTATCACGGCCATGAGGTGGCCGATCAGCCGTATCATACGCTTCTTCCTCCAGTCGGGGTAGTAACCTGCACTTTGGGTAATTCTTGGAGGGGTGCTCGAGTTTATATTCCTCGGCCGCGAGGACTTCAGTCCATCTGTGAGCTAGCAGATCTTGATCAGCTTGAAGCTGCTGCTGCTTTTTCTTCAGGCTATTTGCCGTGGCCATAAGCCGGCGCTTGAAGCGCTCTTGTTCGACGGGATCCTCTGGTACGGCGAATTCATTGTCGCCGAGGCTTACCTCGTCTTCAGAGGAGGGCATGTAATTGTCATCCTCCCCCTCTCCGTCTGCCGCTCTCTCAGGAGGGCTGGCTCCTCCATCCTCCTGCTCTAAATCTTGCTGGAGGGGATTGTTGTTGTCTTCGGCACTATCCCGAGTGTTATTATCTCCTGTGCCTGTATCACCACTTTTGCTTTTGCGGGACTTAGAGCGGCGCCGCTGACGTCGGCGCTTGGGTTGCTTCTTGGAGGGGTCATCCTTCGCTATCTCATCTCCATTGCCTTCTTTGGGTGTATCCACCATGTATATGTCATATGACGAGGTGGCTTTCCAGTGCCCTATAGGTGCTGGTTCATGTTCGTCTCCTACATCGTCGTCCATACCGTCGATGTCTTCAGAGTCGAAGTCGAGCATGTCAGTTAAATCATCGACAGTGGCTACGAAGTGGGTGGTGGGTGGGAATCGAATTTCTTCGTCGTCCGCATCCCAATCCTATTGGCCACAATCCGGCCAGGGCTCTCCTGACAAAGAGAGAGACCTTAGTGAATTCAGAATGTCGCCGAAGGGCGAGTGCTGAAAGATATCTGCGGCGGTGAATTCCATGATTGGCGCCCAATCGGATTCGATTGGCAGGGGCGCGGGCGGTTCGGAGTCCGGAAAAGATTCCGGCACCTTGGAGTCACGGGCTTCGCAGAGGATTAGGCCGGTGTTCGGCTCGATCGCCATTGAGACTGCAGCCCCTGAGGCGGTGTCTATCCACCTGTCCTCGATTGGCGCAGTTGGCTCCGAGCTAAGGGTCGGAGCTGATGCGAGCGCGACCTCTGTGGTACTGTTCAGCGGCAGAGCTAGGTCATACCCATCGTGACAGTGCGGCGCGCCCGGCTGTGGCTTGAATCCATCGAAGATCAAGTCTCCGCGGATGTCGGCCGTGTAGTTTAAACTTCCAAATCTGACCTGATGGCCAGGGGCGTAGCTTTCAATCTGCTCCAGATGGCTAAGCGAATTAGCCCGCAGTGCAAAGCCGCCGAATATGAAGATCTGTCCGGGGAGAAAAGTCTCGCCCTGGACCGCATCGCTATCGATGATAGTAGGATCCATCAAGCCTAACGGCGATGACACAGAGGAACTCTCAATGAAAGCACCAATGTCGGTGTCAAAACCGGCGGATCTCGGGTAGGGGGTCCCGAACTGTGCGTCTAGGCCGGATGGTAACAGGAGGCAGGGGACACAATGTTTTACCCTGGTTCAGGCCCTCTTGATGGAGGTAAAACCCTACGTCCTGCTTGATTAATATTAATGATATGGGTAGTACAAGAGTAGATCTACCACGAGATCAGAGAGGCTAAACCCTAGAAGCTAGCCTATGGTATGATTATATGTTGTGGTTTTTGTTGTCCTACGGACTAAAACCCTCCGGTTTATATAGACACCGGAGAGGGTTAGGGTTACACAAGGTCGGTTACAAAGGAGGAAATATCCATATCTGTATTGCCTAGCTTGCCTTCCACGCCAAGTAGAGTCCCATCCGGACACGAGACGAAGTCTTCAATCTTGTATCTTCATAGTCTAACAGTCCGGCTAATGGAGATAGTTCGGCTGTCCGGAGACCCCCTAATCCAGGACTCCCTCACCCACCGATTGATGTTAATCTTCAAGCCATGCAACGGATGCACTAGAGCTATAAATGTATGAAAGCTCAACAAAAGAAACTAAGTGGGTGTGCATCCAACTTGCTTGCTCATGAAGACCTAGGGCACTTGAGGAGGCCCATTATTGGAATATACAAGCTAAGTTCTATAATGAAAGATTCCCACTAGTATATGAAAATGACAAAACAAGAGACTCTCTATATGAAGAACATGGTGCTACTTTGAATCACAAGTGTGGTAAAAGGATAGTAACATTGTCCCTTCTTTTTTTTGGGAGGGGGGGCTTCTTTTTTTTCTTTGGCCTTTCTCTTTTTTTGGGACAATGCTCTATTGAATGATGATCATCACACTTCTATTTATTTACAACTCAATGATTACAACTCGATACTAGAACAAGGATGACTCTATATGAATGCCTCCGGCGGTGTACCGGGATATGCAATGAACCAAGAGTGACATGTATGAAAGAATTATGAACGGTGGTTTGCCACAAATACTATGTCAACTACATGATCATGCTAAGCAATATGACAATGATGAATATGTCATGATGAACGGAATGATGGAAAGTTGCATGGCAATATATCTCAGAATGGCTATGGAAATGCCATAATAGGTAGGTATGGTGGCTGTTTTGAGGAAGATATAAGGAGGTTTATGTGTGACAGAGCGTATCATATCACGGGGTTTGGATGCACCGGCGAATTTTGCGCCAATTCTCAATGTGAGAAAGGGCAATGCACGGTACCGAAGAGGCTAGCAAGGATTGAAGGGTGAGAGTGTGTATAATACATGGACTCAACATTAGTCATAAAGAACTCACATACTTATTTCAAAAATCTACAAGTCATCAAAAACCTCGGCACTACGCGCGTGCTCCTAGGGGATAGATTGGTAGGAAAAGACCATCGCTCGTCCCCGACCGCCACTCATAAGGAGGACAATCAAATCACACCTCATGTTTCAAATTTGTTACATAACGTTTACCATATGTGCATGCTACGGGACATGCAAACTTCAACACAAGTATTCCTCAAATTCACAACTACTAAAGTAGCACGACTTTGATATTATTACCTCCATATCTCAAAACAATCATCAAGCATCAAACTTCTCTTAGTATTCAACACACTCATAAGAGAATTTTATTATTCTTGAATACCTAGCATATTAGGATTTTAAGAAAATTACCATTCTATTAAGACTCTCAAAATTATCTAAGTGAAGCATGAGATTTCATCTATTTCTTCAAAATAAAACTACCACCATGCTCTAAAAGATATAAGTGAAGCACTAGAGCAAACGACAAACTACTCCGAAAGATATAAGTGAAGATCAATGAGTAGTCGAATAATTATTCAACTATGTGAAGACTCTCTAACATTTAAGAATTTCAGATCTTGGTATTCTATTCAAACAGCAAGCAAAGCAACATAAAATTACATTCTAAGAATGGCAAACATTATGTGAAGAAGCAAAACTTAGGATCAACCGAAACTAACCGATAATTGTTGAAGAAGAAAGGTGGGATGCCAACCGGGGCATCCCCAAGCTTAGATGCTTGAGACTTCTTGAAATATTATCTTGGGGTGCCTTGGGCATCCCCAAGCTTGAGCTTTTGTGTCTCCTTAATTCCTCTCATATCACGGTCTCCCTAAATCTCAAAAGCTTCATCCACACAAAACTCAACAAGGACTCGTGAGATAAATTAGTATAAACCATTGCAAAAAATTTATCATACTCTACTGTAGCAAATCACTAAAATTATTATTCAACATTGCATACTAAATGCCTCTTCATATTTAATAGTCCTATCGTCAAATAGAATCATTAAAGAAGCAAACATATGCAAACATAACAGCAATCTGCCAAAACAGGATAGTCTGTAAAGAATGCTGCAACATCCATACTTCCCTAGCTCCAAAAGTTATGAAATAAAATTCCCACTGTAGTAAATTTATCAGAGCTTAATATTCAAAAGGTATCAACATTTTATCACATTCTTACTTTTCTAGGGAATTATTGCAACAGCAGTAAACTTTCTGTTTTCAAACAGCGACATGTATACTTGTAACATAGGCAAAGTAAAGGCTATCAATGACACTTTTATTGAAATAAAAGATGCAAAACATTGTTCTAAATAACAGAAATAAAATCCTAACAAGATAAATTGATGCTCCAAGCAAAACACATATCATGTGGCGAATAAAAATATAGCTCCAAGTAAAGTTACCGATGAACGAAGACTAAAGAGGGGATGCCTTCCGAGGCATCCCCAAGCTTAGGCTCTTGGCTATCCTTGAATATTACCTTGGGGTGACTTGGGCACCCCCAAGCTTAGACTCTTGCCACTCCCTATTCCATAGTCCATCGAATTCTTACCCAAAACTTGAAAACTTCACAACACAAAACTTAACAGAAAACTCGTAAGCTCCGTTAGTATATGAAAATAAATCACCACTTCATGGTACTGTAATGAACTCATTATTTATTTATATTTGTGTTAAACCTACTGTGTTACAACTTCTCTATGGTTTATAAACTCTTTTACTAGCCATAGATTCATCAAAATAAGTAAACAACACATCGAAAACAGAATCTGTCAAAAACAGAACAGTCTGTAGAAATCTGGACCAAACGTATACTTCTGGAACTCATAAAATTCTCAAATAAATTTCTGGACCTGAAAAATTTATCTATTAATAATCTGCAAAAATTATTAACTAAATAGCACTCTCCAAATAAAAATGGCAGCAGTTCTCGTGAGCTCTAAAGTTTCTGTTTTTTACAGCATGATCAACAAGACTTTCCCAAAGTCTTCCCAAAGGTTCTACTTGGCACAAACACTAATTAAAAGCATAAAACCACATCTAAACAGAGGCTAGATGAATTATTTATTACTAAACAGGAACAAAAAGTAAAGAACAAGAATAGGATTGGGTTGCCTCCCAACAAGCGCTATCGTTTAACGCCCCTAGCTAGGCATGATGATTTCAAGGATGCTCACATAAAGGATAAGAATTGAAACATAAAGGGAGCATCATGAAGAATATGACTAGCACATTTAAGTCTAACCCACTTCCTATGCATAGGGATTTTGTGAGCAAATAACTTATGGGAACAATAATCAACTATCATAGGAAGGCAAAACAAGCATAACTTCAAAACTTTAAGCACATAGAGAGGAAACTTGATATTATTGCAATTCCTACAAGCATATATTCCTCCATCATAATAATTTTCAGTAGCATCATGAATGAATTTAACAATATAACCAGTACATAAAGCATTCTTTTCATGATCTACAATCATAGAAAATTTATTACTCTCCACATAAGCAAAATTCTTCTTATTCCGAATAGTGGGAGTATCATAGGAAACTTGAATACTATAAATTGTTTCCACATTAAAAGAGTAATGTTCAGAGAAGGGGTAATCATAACCATGACAAGTTTTATAAATATAATCACTACTTTTTATAGCATAAGTATCATCACAATAATCATCATAAGTAGGAGGCATGCTATCATCATTATAAACTTGCATATCAAAACTTGGGAGACTAAAAATATCATCTTCATTAATCATAGATTCCCAAAGCTTGGGAAAAACATTAATTGCAGTAAATATATTCTCAAATATGTCATCCTCATCAAACATAGCTTCCCTAAGCTTGGGCCTTTTCATATCATAAGCATAATCACTCTCATCATTAATAGTATAGATAGCACCGATAGTATAGCAATTATTATATTCTTCCAAGCAAGTACCAAAAAGATTTTCAAGATCATAAGAAGTATCATTATCTTCCCAATCATAATCATCACAACAAGCAATAGGCATAATGAGATCATCATCAAGTGTATCATCTTCATTTTCATGAGGCACAACAATAATAGGAGCAACTTTATTTGGGAGAGATACCTTTTTACCTCTCTTCCTTTTTCTTTTCTTCTTCTTCACCACATCATGTGTGGGTTCAATCCTCTTTTTGGAGCTCCTTATTAATGAGATTGGTTGGATAGAAAGCTCCTCCTCGTTACCTGATTCATCATAAGAAATAATAGGAGGATATTGGGAAGTCTCTTCCCTTTCATTAGTATTCTCTTCATCCTCTATTTGTTTTATTTTCTTTATGTAATTAGCAATATAAGGATTTTCAATGCAATTCACCGCACAATACATATAAATTTCCTCTAGATCAAAATCAAGAACTCTATCAAGATTAAACTTTGGAATACCCTCAGTTATACGTTTCATTTCTTCATAACCCAAAAGAAGGCTAAGCCCTTTATGATGCTCAAGGGTAATAAAATTATCACAATGATTGGACACGACTTGAACATGAAACAAATAGCATTGGAGCTTTAAATGACCATGTTCATTGCAAAGTTCACAAGGGGCACGAAAAATATTGAATCTTTCAGCACATTCATCTAGCTCTTCTAGCAACAATTTAGTTTCTAAGTACTTATGCTTCTTGCAATATCTATCTTCTCTATTTGGTGTGTACTTACAAACCCAATGCACTCCACAAAAATTGACATGTTTATAGGAGACATTTTCATCATAACTAGTGCAATCATCATTAGTGTCATGGATATTCAAAGAATTCGTACTAACAAAATTGCAATCACGCTCATCATTCAAATATTTAGTGCCAAACATTTTATAGATTTCTTCTTCTAGCACTTGAGCACAATTATCCTTCCCATCATACTCATGAAAGATATTAAAAAGATGAAGCGTATGAGACAAACTCAATTCTATTTTTTGTAGTTTTCTTTTATATACTAAATTAGTGATAAAACAAGAAACTAAAAGACTCGATTGCAAGATCTAAAGATATACCTTCAAGCACTCACCTCCCCGGCAACGGCGCCAGAAAAGAGCTTGATGTCTACTACACAACCTTCTTCTTGTAGACGTTGTTGAGCCTCCAAGTGCAGAGGTTTGTAGGACAGTAGCAAATTTCCCTCAAGTGGATGACCTAAGGTTTATCAATCTGTAGGAGGCGTAGGATGAAGATGGTCTCTCTCAAGTAACCCTGCAACCAAATAACAAAGAGTCTCTTGTGTCCCCAACACACCCAACACAATGATAAATTGTATAGGTGCACTAGTTCGGCGAAGAGATGGTGAAACAAGTGGTATATGGATAATAGATAAAGGTTTTTGTAATCTGAAAATATAAAAACAGCAAGGTAACTAATGATAAAAGTGAGCGTAAACAGTATTGCAATGCGTTGAAACAAGGCCTAGGGTTCATACTTTCACTAGTGCAAGTCCTCTCAACAATACTAACATAATTGGATCATAAAACTATCCATCAACATGCAACAAAGAGTCACTCCAAAGTCACTAATAGCGGAGAACGAACGAAGAGATTATGGTAGAGTACGAAACCACCTCAAAGTTATTATTTCCAATCAATCCGTTGGGCTATTCCTATAAGTGTCACAAACAGCCCCAGAGTTCGTACTAGAATAACACCTTAAGACACAAATCAACCAAAACCCTAATGTCACCTAGATACTCCAATGTCATCTCAAGTATCCGTGGGCATGATTATACGATATGCATCACACAATCTCAGATTCATCTATTCAACCAACACAAATGACCTCAAAGAGTGCCCCAAAGTTCTACCGAAGGATCACGACGAAAACGTGTGCCAACCCCTATGCATAGGTTCATGGGCGGAACCCGCAAGTTGATCACCAAAACATACATCAAGTGAATCACGTGGTATCCCATTGTCACCATAGATACGCACGGCAAGACATACATCAAGTGTTCTCAAATCATTAAAGACTCAATCCGATAAGATTACTTCAAAGGGGAAACTCGATTCATTACAAGAGAGAAGAGGGGGAGGAGAAACATAAGATCCAACTATAATAGCAAAGCTCGCAATACATCAAGATCGTGCCAGATCAAGAACACGAGAGAGAGAGATCAAACACATAGCTACTGGTACATACCCTCAGCCCCGAGGGAGAACTACTCCCTCCTCGACATGGAGAGCACCGAGATGATGAAGATGGACACCGGAGAAGGATTGCCCCCTCTGGCAGGGTGCCGGAACAGGTCTAGATTGGCTTTCGGTGGCTACGGAGGCTTCTGGCGGCGGAACTCCCGATCTATTGTGTGTTTTGGAAGTTTTAGGATACGTGGGTATATATGGGTGCACGGAGTACGTCAGGGGAGCCACGAGGGCCCCACAAGGCAGGGGGGCGCGCCCCCACCCTCATGGCTTCCTCGTTCCTTCCTTGACATGGGGTCCAAGTCCATCGGGTGGCTTTCGTTCCAAAAATAACTTCTCTAGTTGATTTCGTTCCGTTTCGACTCCATCTGATATTCCTTTTCTTCAAAACACTGAAATAGGCATAAAACAGTAAATCTGGGTTGGGCCTCCGGTTAATAGGTTAGTCCCAAAAATAATATAAAAGTGGATAATAAAGCCCAATATTGCCCAAAACAGTAGATAATATAGCATGGAGCAATCAAAAATTATAGATACATTGGAGACGTATCAGCTGCCACCGTGGAGACCCTTCGGGCGGAGCTTGCCCGAGCCAAGGAGCAAGCGAGGTGTAGCAATGCGGCCGCTTTAAAGGCGGTCGAAGAGTTAAGGGCCGAACAGGCCGCGCACTGCGAGAGCAAGGAAAAAATAGCCAAGATGTCTGTAGAATTAAAAGATGTGCTGACCGTTACCAGCTTCTTGAAGAAGAAGACTGGGCGAAAGCGACGGACCTGGAGAAGGCCCGGGTGTCTGCCAAGGAAGACCGCTCCAAAATTAGAGTGACAAAGGAGGAGCTGAATCAAGCTATAGATATCGTGTCTGGGAAGCCCTTCTTGTTGCGGACTATGTTCGGAGATCCGAAGTATGCTCCTCTGGACCGGCTGTGGAGTTCTGCGGACGAGTACATGGATTTGGCTACAAGTGCTGCTGATGTAGCCGAGTACTTCAAGGATCAGAAAGGTCCCGAAGTGGAGAAGCTGTTCTGGTCACAGCTTCACGCTCCAGTCTGTCCGCTGCTGCTGAATGAGCGATTGACCGGTTGGGCCGAGCTCCATAGGTTGTCCGGACTTGCCATGAGGTCCGTTATGGATCACCTGTGGCCGGGAGGGCCAAGGCCGAGTAGCTACTTTAGCTTAGTGCAACAATTCCTTGAAGCTGTGCCACACATCAATGCTGTAAAGAGATCAGCGTGCATAGAAGGTGTGCGGATGGCCCTTGCCTGTGTCAAAACATACTGGGTGGAGATGGAGGCCACCACTATTGCGGCACAGGGTTCGGCCATAGGCCGAGTGGCTGCCGAGCACTACTTTGAAGAAGTCCTTGAAGGTGCTCGTTTGATAGAGGCTCAGTGCTCGAAGAATATTACTTTCCAGTGACATGTAGTCCCATTGTACAAACAATGTTTTTCTGAATTAATCAAGGCTGTATTTATACTTCTGCCTGAAAGTACTATGATGCCTCCTGTGCGGCCGTTTATGTATATATGTATATAACCTGAAAGTTTGCAGTCGAGGGCTTCCGTCCCCACGCATATAATGCGGGGGTGTTCACAAAATATGCATATCCACACTTGATCCAACCTCTTGGTCCTTTAAGGAGGTGATAGCGTAGCGAACGAGGCAATCGGACTATATTGCTTTAACACTTTCACTTAGCCATAGGAGTTTGACAGTGGGGCTACTATATAGCCCCTGGTACTTCTGCGCTCGTCCGAATACGGTGCGCGTACGTACGTGACCGGGAAACGGCCCTTCGTTAATGCGGAGGAATCCCGAAGATTCTGATTAGTCATCGAGTGGTTGACCAGTCTCTCGCTATATCATGACAATCAGTTTTCGGCTCTCTCTACTGAGGTGCTCATCCGGATGAACCAGAGCACAATCGCAGTAGTTCTCCCAGTGCTACCTTAGCCGATATAACGGAACGTAAGGTACCAAAACGTGAGAGCCGGGCAAACCCAACATTTGACCAAAGACATGATTCGGAGCTGATGCATATAGGGCCAAACTCGCGACGCCGAACACTCCCTAAGGTGTTTGGTCTTTATAACATATACCAGGATAAACAATGCCCTTTATAAGAAACCCCATGTGTCCGGGTACGTGCAAAATCCTAGCGTGGCCACATGCCAATAACGCCGGCATCCTTCTCGGTTGTGTGGAGTATCCGGAGGATGTGAGCAACAAGAGACAGTAAAAAAGGTTTACGCAGGGCCTTAATCTAAAAAGAAACCTTTGGGCGGGTCCCTGCTGCACGTCTATGCCTGTGTCTCCGTTGTGCCGTGTCCTGGACAGGTGTATCACGAGTGTCATCTTCAAAAGGAAAGAACTTAGGTGAAAGTTGTCGTGCCGAAAAGAAGAATGAATTATCAAAATTCCAGAGAAGCTTAGTTGAGCCGGGCTGGCCCTGATTACACGCGGGAAGCCCCTGGTATCGTTTTATGAGGGTTTGAAAACCAATCTCATTTATGTATCATGGAGCGCCGGACTCGTCTAACCGTGTTCGTGGTCTTGACGACCTGCCATTTTTTCTGGTTGGTGAGGCCATCTAATGTGCGGCTGTTAGAGCCGCCGCGTCCTCCTCCGTTCATAAGGAACGGTTAGTATTTCCGCTAACTGTGATGACGCCTCGTGGACCGAGCATCTTGAGCTTGAGAAAAGCATAATGCAGTATTGCGTTAAAACGAGCGAAGTCGCCCTTCTGAGTAGTGCCTGAAAATCACTTCGGAATGGAGCGATGTGAAAAGTTAACATTTCACTTCAGAAGTTATCGGGAGAACCGAATACCACCTCTAGTAGTAGAGAGCCCGTGCAGTGGGCCTCTTGGCCTAGTATTACTCCCTTGAAGGTAGTATTACTATGGCTTATTTGTGTCGGGTCTATCCCCATTTTGCGGACTGTGTCCTGATATATCAGATTGAGATCACTGCCGCCGTCCATGAGGACCCTTGTGAAATGGTACCCATTTATTATTGGGTCTAACACCAAGGCTGTCAGTCCTTCGCGCCGGATATGTGTATCATGATCCCTACGATCAAAAGTGATCGGGCAGGCCAACCAGGGGTTGGACCTAGGGGTGACATGCTCGATGGCGCGTGTGCATCGGAGTGCATGATTGCTTCTCCTCCTTGTCACATTGATCACGTTTACTGTTTTAACCTCCGGTGGGAATTTTTTCTGTCCACCAACGCTTTGCTGGCGATGTTCGTCCTCGTCTTCGCTTGGTGTCTCCTCCCCTTTGTGTTCGGCGTTTAGCTTACCGGCCTGCTTGAAGACCCAACATTCTCTATGGGTATGATTGGCAGGTTTGTCTGGGGTGCCGTGAATCTGACAAAGCTTGTCAAGAATTTTGTTTAGGTCAGATTGTCCTTCTCTGCTGCCTTTGAAAGGCTTTTTCCGCTGACCTGGTCGGGGGCCCCTGAATCCGGCATTTACCGCCGTATTATCTGGGCTACCTTCTTTATTTCGACGCTTGTTTTTGTTGCGTCGTGGTTTACCATTGCCATCCCTTACTTCGGATGTGCTTGGGTTGCTGGTGCTGATACGGGCCAACCAGCTGTCCTCGCCCGCACAAAAGCGGGTCATGAGGCTTGTTAGGGTTGCCATTGTTCTCGGTTTTTCTTGAACGAGGTGTCTGGCGAGCCATTCGTCTCGGGCGCTGTGCTTAAAAGCTGCTAAGGCTTCGGCGTCCGGACAGTCGACTATTTGGTTCTTCTTGGTGAGGAACCTGTTCCAAAGCTTTCGGGCGGACTCTCCGGATTGTTGGATTATGTGACTTAAATCGTCTGCATCCAGAGGTCGGACATAAGTCCCTTGAAAATTGGCCCAGAAAGCGTCCTCGAGCTCCTCCCAACTTCCAATTGAGTTTTCAGGGAGGCTTTTCAGCCAGTGCCTAGCTGGCCCTTTAAGTTTGAGGGGTAAGTATTTAATGGCATGGAGATCGTCTCCACGAGCCATATGAATATGGAGGATGAAGTCCTCTATCCAGACTCCAGGGTCTGTGGTTCCGTCGTATGCCTCTATGTTCACTGGTTTGAATCCTTCTGGGAATTCATGATCCAGCACCTCATCAATGAAACATAGTGGGTGTGCGGCACCCCTGTATTGGGATGCGCCATAGTGTTCGGACGGTTGTAGTATTCGGTGCTGGTTGTGTACCGTAGCGTGCTTCCTAGATCCATAGATAGATCTGGTCGCGCCGGATTTTTGACGCAAGTTCTCACGTAGAACGTGTGTTGACTTATGCGTGACTTTGTTAGCCGCTCTATCGTGTTCACGGGGTGGTGGATCCGGCCGGTTGGCCGTATCACTTATCGGCTGTATGGGCTCTAAGGCATCGTCGTCGAATTCCGGTAATAGCTTGCTCTTTGGATAGCTATTTGGGTGGTAGCTTCTACCATACTTTGTTACTTTGTTCCACTTGTTGTTGAGCATATCTTGTGCGACCTTGAGCCTTTGCTTCTGTTTCTTCAGGCTTCTCGCTGTGGCAGTAAGCCTTCTGCGGAGGTTCTCTTGCTCCAAGTGTGTTTCCGGGATGATGGGTGCATCATCGTCCAGACTATTTTCTTCCCTAGACGGGGATTGATGATGCTTATCTTTGGCGTCATCGTGTTTGGACGTCAGATCCATACTATGTTTGCTGTTTGCATCTTGATTGTTTTCTGCCACCGGGGTGGTGCAATTGTCGTCTTTTCCGAGTCGCGTGGACTATTGTTATCGTTGTTTTTGCTATGGCGGGACTTAGGGCGGCGCCGCTGACGTCGGCGCTTGGGTTGCTTCTTGGAGGGGTCATCCTCTGCTTTCTCGTCGCCATTGGCTTCGTTGGGGGTGTCCACCATGTGCACGTCATGTGATGAAGTAGTGGTCCCGCGCCCTATGGGCGGTGGTTCCGGTTCATCTCCGGCTTCGTCATCCATACCCTCGAAGTCCTCGGAGCCGAAGTCGAGCATGTCGGTTAAGTCGTCGACAGTGGCTACTAAGTGGGTGGTGGGTGGGCGGCGAATTTCTTCGTCGTCCGCATCCCATTCTAGCCGGACATAGTTCGGCCAAGGTTCTCCTGACAGGGAGAGAGACCCTGATGAATTTAGCACATCCCCGAAGGGTGAGTGCTGAAAGATGTCCGCGGAGGTGAACTCCATGATCGGCGCCCAGTCGGACTCGACGGGCACGGATATGAGCGGCTCAGAGTCCGTGGCCGTAGATGAATCCAGTGGTTTGGCGACACGGCTCTCATAAGGGGTGAAGTCAGTATCCGGCTCTATCGCCACTGAGAGTGCAGCCTCCATGGTGGGGTCCATCCCTTCACTCTCGGATGGCGCGACTTGCTCTGGATTGATGGGCGGAGTAGCTGCGGATGCGATCTCCCGAATACTGTCCGACGGCAGAGTTATGTCATGCTCGTCAAGACTGTATGGCGCGTCCGACATGGGCTCGAATCCGTCGAAGATCAAGTCTCCACGGATGTCGGTCGTGTAGTGCAAGTTTCCAAATCTGACCTGATGGCCAGGGGCGTAGCTCTCAATCTGCTCCAGATGGCCAAGCGAATTGGCCCGCAGTGCAAAGCCGCCGAATATGAAGATCTGTCCGGGGAGGAAAGCCTCACCCTGGACCGCATCGCTAGCGATGATCGAAGTAGCCATCGAGCCCTATGGTGACGACATAGTGGAACTCTCAATGAAAGCACCAATGTTGGTGTCAAAACCGGCGGATCTCGGGTAGGGGGTCCCGAACTGTGCGTCTAAGGCGGATGGTAACAGGAGGCAGGGGACGCGATGTTTTACCCAGGTTCAGGCCCTCTTGATAGAGGTAAAACCCTACGTCCTGCTTGATTGTTCTTGATGATATGAGTATTACAAGAGTAGATCTACCACGAGATCAGAGAGGCTAAACCCTAGAAGCTAGCCTATGGTATGATTGACTGTTGTCCTACGGACTAAAACCCTCCGGTTTATATAGACACCGAAGGGGGCTAGGGTTACACGAGGTCGGTTACAAAGGAGGAGGTATACATATCGGTATTGCCTAGCTTGCCTTTCACGCCAAGTAAAGTCCCATCCGGACACGAGACGAAGTCTTCAATCTTGTATCTTCATAGTCCAACAGTCCGGCCAAAGGAGACAGTCCGGCTGTCCGGAGACCCCCTAATCCAGGACTCCTTCAGTCATTTCATTCCCTCTAATTTAACTTTCAAAAAGTTTCAATTTCACTCACTTTCAGTCAATCAATCACACCACAATCAAGCAATCAATCAAATCTATCTATTTAATATAACATTCCAAAATTTAGAATTTTGGGATGTTACAAAGTCCCAATATTATCGCATAGCCTATACATGTCAATGCCTTCTCCTTCAAAGATAAAGGGAAGACCTTCTTCTTGAATTCATCCTTGAGCAAACCTGCAAGCTTAAATAATCCACAAACTTCATCCACATTGATTAGATGCATATTAGGATGTAGTGTTCCATCTCCTGCATAAGGATTAGCTAGCAGTTTCTCTGTCATACCCGAGGGAATTTCATAATAAATATTTTCAGTAGGTTTAGGAGCAACTCTTTGTTCTTCTGGTTGAGGTGAAGATACCCCGAACAAACCCCTCAAAGGATGATTTTCCATAGTGAGAAGTGACAGTAAATTTCAGCACGTAATATAAATGTTTTCTTACCAAAGGCGCTTCACTCCCCGGCAATGGCGCCAGAAAAGAGTCTTGATGACCCACAAGTATAGGTATCTATCATAGTCCTTTCGATAAGTAAGAGTGTCGAAGCCAACAAGGAGCAGAAGGAAATGACAAGCAGTTTTCCGCAAGGTATTTTCTGCAAGCAGTGAAATTATCAGTAATAGATAGTTTTGTGATAAGATAATTCATAACGGGTAACAAGTAACAAGTGTAACAAAGGTGCAGCAAGGTGGCCCAATACTTTTTGCAGCAAAGGATAAGCCTGGATGAACTCTTATATAAAGCAAAGCACTCCCGAGGACACATGGGAATTACTGTCAAGTTAGTTTTCATGCTCATATGATTCGTGTTCGTTACTTTGATAATTTGATATGTGGGTGGACCGATGCTTGGGTGTTTTCCTTACTTGGACAAGACTCCCAGTTATGATTAACCCCTCTCGCAAGCATCCGTAACTACGAAAGAAGAATTAAGATAAGTCTAACCATAGCATGAAACATGTGGATCCAAATCAGCCCCTTACGAAGCAACGCATAAACTAGGGTTTAAGCTTCTGTTACTCTAGCAACCCATCATCTACTTATTACTTCCCAATGCCTTCCCCTAGGCCCAAGTCATGGTGAAGTGTCATGTAGTCGACATTCACATAACACCACTAGAGGAAAGACAACATACATCTCATCAAAATATCGAACGAATACCAAATTCACATGATTACTTATAACAAGACTTCTCCCATGTCCTCAGGAACAAATGTAACTACTCACAAAGCATATTCATGTTCAAGATCAGAAGGGTATTGAATATCGTTAAGGATCCGAACATATGGTCTTCCACCGAATAAACCAACTAGCATCAACTACAAGGAGTAATCAACACTACTAGCAACCCACAGGTACCAATCTGTAACGCCCTCGATGCGGCTATAGCTCCCACGTGTCGAGGCACGACTTAGAGACATAACCGCATTGAAAGCAATGTCGCAAGTCAGGCAATCATTACAACATCCCATGTAACATATAATAAAAGGGGGGAGAAACATAGTTGGCTTACACTCGCCATGTCACATCAGAGTACATAAATAACATCCATCAAGCAATCACTCATGGCCCGACTACGGCGCCAAAATAGAAGAAAAACCCAACATGCGACAAGGCCCTGAATCGAACCCCAACTAGGCACCACTACTGATCATCGGGAAAGGAAACATAATAACGCTGAGAGTCCTCGTCGAACTCCCACTTGAGCTCGTACTCGTCACCTGGAGCGGAATCACCTGGACCTGCATCTGGAGTTATAGTGTCTGTGAGCCACAGGGACTCAGCAATCTCGCACCCTCACGATCAAAACTATTTAAGCTTATAGGAAAGGATGAGGAAAATATATGTGGAGCTGCAGCAAGCGACTAGCATATATGGTGGCCATCTTATTCGCAAAAGAGAGCGAGAAGAGGAGGCAAAGCACGAGCGAGAATCTAGAAGGATAACCTGCGCAAACATAACTCCAACACCGTGTCCACTTCCCGAACTCCGCCGAGAAGAGGCCATCACGGCAACACACTCAGTTGATTCATTTTAATTAATTAAGGTTTAAGTTATCTACAACCGGACATTAACAAATTCCCATCTGCCCATAACCGCGGGCACGGCTTTCGAAAGTTCAATCCCTGCAGGGGGGTCCCAACTTAGCCCATGACAAGCTCTCACGGTCAACGAAGGAATAGACCTCCTCCCAAGACGTTCCGATCAGACTCGGTATCTCGGTAACTCAAGACACTTCGACAGGTTAAAACAAGACCAGCAACACCGCCCGAATGTGCCGACAAATCCTGATAGGAGCTGCACATATCTCTTTCTCAGGGCATACTCAGATGAGACTAGCTACGAGTAAAACCAACCCTCAAGTTTCCCCGAGGTGGCCCCGCAGGCAGCTCAGTTCGGACCAACACTCAGAGGGAGCACTGGCCCGTGGGGGGCTAAAATAAGATGACCCTTGAGTCTGCAGAACCCAAGGGAAAGAAAAGGGGTAGGTGGCAAATGGTAAAACCAAGGTTGGGCATTGCTGGAAAAGCTTTAATCGAGGCGAAACATCAAGGGGTTCCCATTATAACCCAACCGCGTAAGGAACGCAAAATCCGGGAACATAACACCGATATGGCGGAAACTAGGGCGGCAAGAGTGGAACAAAACACTAGGCGAGAGGCCGAGCCTTCCACCCTTTACCAAGTATATAGATGCATTAAGATAACATAGCATTATAGTGATATCCCAACAAGTAAATAAATGTTCCAACAAGGAACGGCCTCCAATCTTCACCTGCAACTAGCAACGCTATAAGAGGGGCTGAGCAAAGCGGTAACATAGCCAATCAACGGTTTGCTAGGACAAGGTGGGTTAGAGGTTCAACATGGCAATTGGGAGGCTGACAAGCAAATGGTAGGCATCGTAGCATTGGCATAGCAAGAGCGAGCAAACTAGCATAACAAAGATAGTAGTGATTTCGAGGGTATGATCATCTTGCCTGCACAGTTGTCAGAGTTGACTGGATCCTCACAAGCAAACTCAACGGGCTCCTCGGTAGCGAACTCGTCTCCCGGCTCTACCCAACAAGACAAACAAGTAACAAGGATACAATCAACCACGTGCAAGACCAAGCAATATGATGAAATGATGATATGCTATGCGGGATGCGATGCGGGATGCAAAATGCAAGATATGACAGGAAATGCATGAAACTGGCCTCAACTTGGAATTCCAAGGGTGCCACTGGATAGAGGGGATGAAATCGCTTGAAAACGATATAAAGATCATTGGAATCGGACTTACGGTTTGGAAATGGCAAGCGTTTAAAGATATGACACCGGTCTGCGATTTACAGCAAGTAGGCATCTAAACGCAACGAAATGAACATGCTACAGCCACCAAACATGACAACAAAATACATGGCAGGGATGCACACAAGATGCTTATCAAAATACTAGCACTGATCCACGGCCAATTCATCCATTAAGAGGTTCAAACAAGCATGGCAAAAACGCAAATGCAAAACAGATTCCAGACTTAGTGAAATTAACACTAGACTGAAATTTCAGATCACGATGCTCTCTTCGGAGCAGCAAAACAACATGATACATGACCTGAACATGACAAGTAAGAACGTGGCATGGAGCTACTCAACAAGCTTAACAAAAGTCCCAAAGTGACCTGGGGCCAAAAGGGTTCACAAAATATAGAAACGGGCACACGAACATAGCTAAAACACAATCAGTTTTCAGACTTAGTGAAAACTGAGACATGCTGAAATATAACTCACGAAGGCATGTAAACGAGCTCGATGCGCTCACCACGGTGCAAGTCATGGCAAGGCAGGCATACATCCATTAAGAAGGCAGAAAATACAAGCTAGACATGGCAAGAACAATGGCATAGCATGCACGGATCAACTATAACAACGCCGGCAAAATCGCAAACGAGTTGACGATCTGCCCAGATTCACCACGAAGCAAAAGTAGAGCTCGATAGACTCAAGCTATGGTGCTCCATAATTGCAAAAAAAGACATGGATGGGTAGAGCATAACATGATTAACAAAACTCCTTTACTGATCATCCTCAAAAGAGGAACAGATCACTAGGAAACAAGCTGAACATATGGCATCATGAACTAAAATATCCCAGACTTAGTGAAAACAACTAAGTCCCTGAAAACAGATTTCCCGGGTGCCTCACTTTGCAAGTTTGCACAAGTCACCACACACATCCTAAAAATGCATTGGTTGCACCTCTGGAAAGAAGACAAAATGCTAAACAAAACATATGAAGGACTCACAGGCATAGCATGCACACAATAATCATGGCAAAAATGACAAAAGTGTAAGATGAACTAGCAGATCTGACAATTAACTCACGAAGCCTCCTTCTAACAGCATTTTGGGCATCAAGATGAACTCAAATGAAAATGATGCAATGGAATGCAAAGATGTACTCGTCGAGGCGAACATTTTGATATATAATATGCCCAAAACGGAGCTACGGATGCAAAGTTACGGGCGGTCAAAGTAGGCATAAAAAATTAGGGGGAGAGGGAAAAGTCAATCGAGAAGAAGTTTCAGATCTCAGATCCAACAGCACTGTTCATCGGGCACGGCCCCCGAGGTTGACCGGCCGGAGTTGGGGTCGGCTCCGGCGAGCTTGGAACGGCGGCGCGGGGTGAGGGTGGGGCGGATCCGCCCGGATCCGGCCCGGGGCGACGCGGCGGCGAGGAGGGGAGCCCAGCAGCGAGGAGGCGCCGGCGTGGGGCGGCCCCGGTGGTGGCGCAGCTCGCCGGCGAGCTTGACGCGCGGCGGCCATCGAGGTAGGTGGCGTCGGGCGCGGGAGGAAGAGGACGAAGGCGGGCGGCGGCGGACGTGGGCTGGGGAGGGCCCCGCGTGGGCCTGCGGGCCGGCGGCTGCGGCGATGTGGTCCCGCACCAGGGACAGGTGGCAGCGCGAGAGTGGCCGGGCGCGGCGGGCAGACGTGTCCGGTCCGATCCGGACGCGTCCGGCGGCTGGAGATCTGTTTTTTTTTAGAACTAGGGTTTCGAGGGGGAAGACGAGATCCGAAAATGGAGGGGGTATAAATAGGCATAAGTAGAGCTAGGAGAGTCCAAATGAGGTGCGGTTTTCGGCCACGCAATCGTGATCGAACGCTCTAGGACATGGAGCAGAGTTTGGTGGGTTTTGGGCCAAATTTGAGGGGTGTTGGGCTGCAACACACACGAGGCCTTTTCGGTCCCTCGGTTAACCGTTGGAGTATCAAACGAAGTCCAAATGGTACGAAACTTGACAGGCGGTCTACCGGTAGTAAACCAAGGCCGCATGGCAAGTCTCGGTCCAATCCGGAAATGTTTAATCCCCACACACGAAAGAAAGTTAGAATTGACCACCGGAGGAGAACGAAGCGCCGGAAAGCAAAACGGACAACGGGGAAAATGCTCGAATGCATGAGATGAACACGTATGCAAATGCAATGCACATGATGACATGATATGAGATGCATGAAAACGAAAACAACACACGGAGACAAAGACCCGAACCCGAGAAATAAATATAACTTAACGCCGGAAATGGCAAGAGTTGGAGTACAAATTGGGAAAGTTACACCCGGGGTGTTACACAATCTGAGGTTTTGAGACAAAGATTGGACACTAGAGATGAACTAGGGTTTGGGAGGAGATGGTGCTGGTGAAGATGTTGATGGAGATTGACCCCCTCTCGATGAGAGGATCGTTGGTGATGATGGCTTCGATTTCCCCCTCTAGAGGGAAGTTTCCCTGACAGAATAGCTTCACCGGAGCCCTAGATTGGTTCTGCCCAGGTTCCGCCTCGAGAGGGCATTGCTTCATCCCGAAAGCTTCCTTATGATTTTTTTCCAGGTAAAAACCCTTCATATAGCAGAAGATGGACACCGGAGACCTACCAGGAGCCCCACAAGCCCTAGGGGCGTGCCTAAGGGTAAGGCGCGCCCCCAGGCTTGTGGCCACCTGGTGGGTCCCCTCTGGTATTTTCTTCGCCTAATAATTCTTATATATTCCAAAATAATTCCCCATAAATTTTCAGGACTTTCGGAGTGGTGCATAATAGGTCTCTCAGATTTGCTCCTTTCCGGTCTAGAATTCCAGCTGCCGGCATTCTCCCTCTTTGTGTAAACCTTGTAAAATAAGAGAGAAAAGGCAAAAGTATTATACCATAATGTGTAGTAATAGCCCATAATGCAATAAATATCAACATAAAAGCATGATGCAAAATGGATGTATCAGCCTACACACACCTTGGGTGAACGATCTAAAGAGATATAACGAATGTGCGTGATGGAGAGAATGTTGTGGGAGGGTGAGAGGGAGGCGGGCGTGTGCATGCATGAGAGAAATTTAGCGCTAGCTACAAAGAGAAGAGGATTGTGTGGGTGTAAAAGACGAACAGAGATCATAATTCATTATAAAAGTGGATTTGGATATTTGAACAATAGATCATAGTGTTTTAAACTAACGCATGCATGAATATAATGATGATACGCATGGTGTGGTTATGAACATGTTCAGTTATACTACATATAATATATATATAACATTTATTTGAATTTGTGATAATGTGTGGCTTTTGCAGCTCATAGCTAAATACTTGTCATAATGTAGGGGGCGGGGCACTATACTTTGTGTGATAAACACGGTGTACATATGACACATGGTTTAGATTATGAAGATCTAGCTAGTACATCAAATATACTATCATTTGGAATCAACATCAAGTGTATTCAAAATTTTGAATTCGAGTTCATATAGTACACATAGTTCATATCTAACTCTATATTAATCATGTGATGTGTTATTAAAATAATATACAAATGATGGTTTAACTTGGCAATAATCATGATTGTAGATTCTTATTCAAATAGAGAAACGAATTCAAATTTAGTTCGAATTGCAGTGGTAGTATAGACATTTGGAATGCACTAAAATGTTCGTATGACACCCAGCGAAAAGATTTAATTGGATATAACATGGATTCATAGTTTTGAATAGCATTTGTATAGTAAAACAGGACAAGACTCTCTCTTTGTGTGGTGCGAATAGTTTTTTTTGTTTTTTCATTGAGGGAAGTGCGAATTGATTTGGTACGTACATTATTACATGCTAGGCTTGTCCCGAAATTTCAACCCGCACCTTGTTATCCCGAAAATTCAGATATCGCTTTGTCTCTATGTGCTCCAAACACTCGCTCCTTCACAACCTGCGTCTTGCTATCCCGAAATTACAACGCGCGTGAAAACTCCCTCCAGCTGCCAAATCCCAACACGCGAAATCCCCCTTCTAATCCTGAGCCGAAAGGGCCGCTAGTTCAAATTGGTGTGCTACTTTTGTAACACACCCTACATTTTGGACAAGAGCGTCCCTAAGTCATGGTTTGCCCCTCCCATCACCTCCTTTTCGCCATTCGAAATCCTAGGCCGCCATAACCTCTCTGCTCCAGCCGTGAAACCCCACCCTACTCTGTCCACCACCCCACCGCTGCCCCGACGGAGCCTCTTCCCCGACGATGTTGTCCACCGCAACTGCTCGACATCCCTCATCCACTGGCCCAGATGAGGATCCATCGTCGATCGTCCCGCTGGTTCAGCAGCCCCATCCTCCACCTCCAAGGAGCTGCTCCGATGATCGTCCCGTCTATCGCGGCTGATCCATCCCCACAGTGTCGCCTTAACCTGCTCCACCAGAATCGCAACATCCTCACCGACTCCTCGGATGAAGCTGAGGCCTAATTGGCGCCACCAAAGAGGTTCTACAGTAATCGCTGGATTTTCTTCTTGATTCGATCTAACGGTGCTACCGGCGCTCGGTCCCGAGCCGCCATGGTGCGGCTCCATCTACGGCGGCATCACCATCCACTTCCTCCACAGTTTCGCTCCCTCGGCGGCGACATCCATATTAGTATAAGCTATTGTTGCTTCTCTGCTCTTGCTCTCAGTCACCTGCCTGGTCTGCTCTAGCTCTTTCTTGTGCTGCTGCTCTTGCTCTTGCTTGCGATGCTGGTCTACTCTTTCTCGCACTACTGTTGCACGAGCAGCAGCTCTGGCTCTCGCTCGAGCTCCTCCTCCTGCTGCTCCTACCCGAGATGCTGCTACACTAGGCGCTGCTGCTGCTCTGCCACTAGTGCTTGAGCGACCAAAACTATTAGTGCACTACTTTTCTGCTACTAGTGCGTTCAGTTTCGATAGTAAAATTCAGTTTCGACAGCAAAATTCAGTTTCGGCAGTAAAATTCAGTTTACCAGTTAAATTCAGTTTCGACAATTAATTTCATAGATGAGCGGCTGATGTAATTTACATCTAGCACTTTTTTATTATGTATTTTACATCATCTATTGGAGATGCTATTAGAATACCACTTCTGGTTAACATTGTCTCTCTTGTCCTGGTTCAGCCTCGCCGTCGTACACCTCACCGGAGCTGCTCCAACGATGAAACCCTCCATCACAGTGGAGCAGTACACTTGGCTCCATCTCGAGACGCCTAAGATCTTCTTCCCCTCCTCCGACAGCCACATCAGCCGCAGCATCCTTAGCGACCAACCCAATGATGCTAAGATCGACATGGCTTCGGCAAAGAGGTTGTACACTTGCTGCATCGCTTTCTTACTCTACATGTTATATATATTGTCCACTGAGCACGTGTAGTAACGTGAAATACGATTAGTTTCTCCTATATAAAAAGCAGTGAGGTACCAGGCAACTTAGCTATCCATGATGGACTCTCTCGAAAGTCATCATTATTTACCTCTGTTGTTTGAGCTATGCATGTGTAGATGGGCCTGGGAGTTGAGCTAGTAGGGTAGTGGTCTGGGTCCAAAGTAGTAGACGTAGCACAAAAACATTTTTGGAGTGTAGGCTTTAACCTGTTCAAGCCTTCCTACTAGAATTGCCAGTGGTTGAAAGGAAAAGTGAAGGAAAAACATAGGAATTGGAAAGTTTCCTATGGCACTACTATTCATGCATTTGGTTCAAAGGAATGGAGCAAAGGAAAACTGTAGGATTTGTTCCTTTAGTGTCTCTTTCAAAGAAAAACCGTAGGAATTTTAATATCCACTTGGCCCTCCTTTTCAAATTCCTATTCATGAAGAAGAAGACTAGGTGATAGTAGCATAATAGCATTATAAATGTACATTTTCTTGTGGCTTGACATAATTTGACCATGCTCCTTTGCATTCCTATGACTTCCAAATTCATGTGAACCAAACACCCAGATTGACAGAAAGCATGTGATTTTATATTCTCTGTTTTGCACATGCATTCCTATCCTATTACTGTGTATTTCTGTAACGCCCCGGACACACCCGTCGGTGGTCATTACTCCTGGTGGGATGTAGACTGTCCCCATAGATCAATACTAGTCTTTTCTGCGCACTTTGTCCTCACTCATGCGCACCCGGGAGCAACTTCCCGGTTGGTCACCCATCCTGACACTACTCCAAGCTGAGCACGCTTAACTTTGGAGTTCTGTCCGAATGGGCTACCGGAAAAGAAGGAATTCCTTATTGATATGAGTAGTCTATCATCCCTAATTAGCCAGGCCATCACATACACCCCCACTCAGAGGAACCGACGTCCTCGTCGGGCCACAGGAACGTTCCCTCTTGGCACAACCGTCTGTGCATCCAGTCTGGTACATGTGCCATGCCGTGTGCCACGACGGGTCACAAACGTCATGAACAACATGACCGCGCACCTGTCCGCAACCATCCGTGTAACCACGAGGGTCAGCTCTGATACCAACTTGTAACGCCCCGGACACACCCGTCGGTGGTCGTTACTCCTGGTGGGATGTAGACTGTCCCCACAGATCAATACTAGTCTTTTCTGCGCACTTTGTCCTCACTCATGCGCACCCGGGAGCAACTTCCCGGTCGGTCACCCATCCTGACACTACTCCAAGCTGAGCACGCTTAACTTTGGAGTTCTGTCCGAATGGGCTACCGGAAAAGAAGGAATTCCTTATTGATATGAGTAGTCTATCATCCCTAATTAGCCAGGCCATCACAATTTCCTATCCCTAGGTTGTTAGAATCCTCCAATTCAAACGAGCCCTTACAAAATTACTTCTCTTATAGATAGTTGTCAAATAAAACCTTGTGTGGTTTGTCCCGCTCCTGCCACGTCGTCGTCCACCCCAGCTCAGCTGCTCCAACGACGGAAGGGTCCACCACACCAGGGATCCGTGCTCCAGACTGTCTTTCGTCGCCTCGGATCTTCTTCTCCACCGCCGGCAGCCACGACAACTACATTACCATCATCAACTGAGCAGATAACCTTGAGGACTAATTAAACGGGTCCACAAGAGAGGTCGCACTCTTTCATGTCTGCTTACGTTATGCATCTCTTAATATTACATGCTACTTTATCGTCATGTTCACCAATTAGACTCCAAGTCAGATCCAAACTAATGCTCCAACTTGAGTTTTAAAATGGTTGTGGGGTACATATCGTGGCCGCAATCAATAGTATCTGTCTACTATCTGGTAAATCTCTGGTGTCTACTATGAGTTCCATGTTGGGTGGGAAACAAACAGTAAATAAGCCATTATCTGTATTTTTTAACTGAAGCTATTATCTTCCTGCTATCATTGGTTTTGGGTCTATCCACAGGTTGCTATCATCACTCTAGATTTCTGCATGCACTCCTTACATAATCTCACTATGTTTTATTCTTATGCATGTTAGTTATTGTACACAATGGTACTGAACATGTAGAACAAAAGAGACGAGCCTTGCGTGGAAATAATATTTCATGCAGACGTCGCTCCATGGTGGGCGCAAAGGCAGCCCCCTCCCCCCATTTCAGATTGTAATCAAGAGGAAAATAACTGTTCTGAGGGGGATTTAGAAGGAGCAGACCACTCCTATTTACCCCCTGAGGTCTTTTCTCTAACTTGGCATGCTGATGTTGGTCATAGCATGCCTATGGTGCCTTGCATTGCTTACTTTATACATCAAATATGTTATCTGCTTAGTTTAGACATGCTTTGTGTGAATGTCATTTGTTTAGTTCCTATATTATATATGTGAATTATGCAACGCCATCTTGTTTAGCCAGGCATCATATATGTGAATTTTGCAATGCCATCCTGATTAGCCAGTCATCTTTTATGTGAATTATATCATGCCATCCTTTTTTTCATTACGTATTACATTTGTCAATAATGTTAGTACATTCAACTACTCTTCATGTGCATCAGCCATTTGACACGGTGATGGAAAAATCTGGAGTGAAAAAAGGTCTTCAAAGCAGACAATGCTATCTGATGAAGTGCATATCTCGCTAGTTACGGATAGCTCCTCAGAGGAGGATCTAGAGACAGATGACCAGTCCTATCCCCCCCCCGAGGTGTATGCTCTAGCTTGGCAGGGTTATGTTGCTCATATCGTGCGTATGGTGTCTTGCATTGCTATGTCATTTTCTTAGTTTAGACATGCTTTGTGGGAATGCCACTTGTTTAATGTCTAATTACCATATATGTGAATCATGCAATGTCATCTTGTTGCAAGACATTATATATGTGAATTATGCAATACTATCTTGTTGTAAGGCATTATATATGTGAATTATGCAATGCCATGTTGTTTAGTCAATCATCATATATGTGAATTATGTCATGCTATCCTTTTTTGTATTATGTATTCCATTTGTTGACAGCGTTTGTATATTCACCTACTCTTTCTATGCATCAGCCATTTGAATCAGTGATGGAAGTATTTGGAGTGAAAACAAGGTCTTTAGAGCAGACCAAGGCCGGGCCGGCAAAATTCGGGCCCTGTGCGAAACTACAAAATGGCGCCCTATCACACTAACAAAATGAAATCACGAGCAATTATAATGTATATATGTATCCCGCAAAAAATAATTATAATGTATAATTGTATATAATATAATGTTTTCAACCGAGGGGGTGTCTGAGGACTATTGCCAAATTGCCGATCGATCCGCCTGTATGTTGTAGCAACGGTGACGCGGTCGCTGTTTTGCGATCGATCTGGCTACCTATGTTACATGGATACGGCAGGTATATTTGTGGGTAGATGATGAATAAAATGGTTCAATAGTGCATTAGAAAGTAAATTAATAATAAATTGAATTATGTCTTACAAATTTTCAGGAGCGCTGAAAGTACGAACAACTTGCCTTGTAGACTGTAGTTTCCCGTAAGTCTTCTGTAGTTGCATACTACTTTGTTTATTTTTTTTCTATCGATGGATCTGAGTGTTCGTATGGAAAGATCTGAATGCAAATTTTCCCTAATAGTTTCTCTTCGTTAAGTCCCCAGCACTAGCAGCATGGATGGAGTACAAAATAAGAGTAAGGAGGCTGGATCAATGGAGCTTACTTGCGATAGCGTGATGGATCGGTGAGACGCTGCGTTGCTGCCGGTGGCGCGGAGAGACCGACAGATGGCGATGTGGAAACTGATAGGTGACGGCGGCGCCGATATGTAGGAGCCATTGTGCGCGAGGGCTTGTGTTAGCGATCAGAATTCTAGCAATCAGGCGGCGATTGACTCCTGTCCCGTAGATCCTGTTTTTCTTTTTTTTTGAAGGTGTGACGAGGTTATGATCGCGAAGCGTGGGATCGCCTGAGATCGAGCAGCGATGTGGCTCGCGCATAGACTCATGCGGAGTCATGGACACCAGCGGCCCAGGCCCAGGAATAACATTTTTTCTGAGAAATATACATACTAGGCCTATAAAAATTGGAGGCCCCAAATTTTATTTCCTTTGCGAGCCGCACACTCTATACCACTATGGGCCCGGCCCTGGAGCAGACAATGCTACCTGCTAAAGCAGACATCTTGCTAGTTCAGAAACAGATGACGAGTCCTATTTCCCCCCTGAGGTGTATGCTCAAACTTGGCAAGGTTATATTACTCATATCATGCATATGTTGTCTTGCATTGCTTAGTTTTTACATCATATACACAATATTAAATGCCATTTTCTTAGTTTAGACATCATATATGTGATTGCCATATGCTTACTTGCTTAGTATATAAATCATGGATTTGAATTATATCATGCTATCATGTTTACATAGACATCATCTATCTGAATTATGGCATGCCAACCCATTTAATAAAGACATCATATAGTTATATCATCTCATCCTGTTTAGTGTTTACATAGTCATCATATTTTGAATTATGTTATTCTATTCGTGAATTATATCATGCCATCATGTTTCCATATGCGGCATGTATGTGAATTATGGCATGCCAACCTATTTAATAAACACATCATATAGTTATATCATGTCATCCTATTTACATAGTCATCATATTTTGAATTATGTCTTTCTATCCTGTTTAGTTAGCCATCATATATGTGAAATTGTGTCATGCTATCTTGTTTATTTAGCCATCATATATGTGAAATTGTGTCATGCTATCATGTTTGGTTAGACAACATAAATGTGAATTGTTTCATGCCCTCTTTTATTTCCCACTATCCATTGCACATGTCTATCATACAATGTCTATACATTCAATTAATTTTCTTGTTTATCAGCCATTTGAATTGGAGGGGGTGATGGCAGTATCTAAGGGAGTAACAACATGGTCTCCATAAAATATAGTGCTACCAGTCGATGCAGATAGAACCATGGTTGTACTTGCCCAAGAACCAGCCCCACCACACATAACCCAGACTCTCGCAAATTGTACCCCCTACCCAGTTGGACAGAGAACCAGCTACACCCTTCTAACCCCAACCCCAGAAGATAGTAACCCAGTTCCAGTTGACACAACACCGTCTCCACCACAGAGCACCCAAACACGAGCAGTTAGTAAGGCAACTGCAGTGCCCAAAGCACGAGGACCACCACTCCGAACCCCAACTCAATGCTTAAAGTAGAAGAAGAATTGTTCTCAGGTCAGGTTCCGTAGCTATGGTTCATACTCCTTTGCTCTTGCATCACTGTATTTACTCATACCAACTAATTTCAAATTTGAAGGATGGAATTGAAACTCCAATGGCGCAACAGGTATGTTTTAAACATGTTTCTTTAACTTGTTTGCTGTTGTAACTTGCTCTATGTTGATTTCAGTTTCAAATGAATAAACAATCATGTTCTCATGTCATGCACATTATAAGTGTTGTTATTGTTGTGTAGTTTCCCACACTTATATTATGTCTATGCTGCTTTGTCTTAAACAGATATGATTTTAGCTGTGTATCCATCTTGATTTGGCAACATAAGCTAGAATGATATGGACCATACAGTGACCATGGCACATAGATATATGTTTGTTTCATGATGTTATCCTGTCCAGTTTACTACTGAACTGATTTACCAAAATGAGTTTCATAAACAACATGGTAAACCTGTGATGTGTCTTCTTGTTTCTCTTTTAGAATGCGGACAAAATATTGGAGAAGAGTACCCCATTATGTAATGGTAAAGGAAGTAATGTAGATAATGTTCAAGATAGTGAGACATCCCTGTTGGTCTCCAAGAAAGCTGATAAAAACTATCTTAAAGATAGTGAGACAACCCCAAATTCTTGTCTTGATATAGTGTTCGAGTTACTGGCCACTACTGCTGGCACAAGCTCTTCAAACTTGCTGCCTGAATTAGTGTGGCTTCTTGAGTCTGAAATTCAAGTTGAAAGACATCAATGAGATGTGTTGCGACACAAAGCCGAAGGACTGAGGAAGTTCCTGCAGAATTCAGATGCAAACTTTCTGGTGCAACGACAAGCGCTGGAGGATTTAAGTGCCAAACAAGATAAAGTTAATAAGCTTGCTAAGCATCTTGCCAGCATGGTGGGTACCCAGAATATTGTTTCTTGAGCTCTTAAGAAGTGGTTTTAGTTCTGGACTTGTTTTACTGTAGTGTTTATTTGCACTGGTCGCCAACTTTGACAACCAGTGTATGTAATATGTTGCTTTGTTCCCTATATTTGTACTAGTGGCGAACTTTGATGCCTAGTGGATGTAATCTGTGCAATCGTCGTAATATCCTAGCGTTAGTTGCTTGCTTATTTATTTTTAGTATTATTTATTTGTTTGCTTGTAGTTCTGCGGGTATTTTTTTCTCGGTTTTCTAGTGGCCACAATAACCTACTTTTTAAAACCAGGCCACAATAACCATGGGCAGCATATGGACTGTTGTACCATGGTTCTACTATCTGATATAGTGACCATGGGCCTCCTATGGGTCGTATGATCGATTGGCCAAATATGGGACGTACTATTCATGGACCATTAACGGACCGCAATATGGGCCGTAAATGGGCTAGAATGGGAATTGTCTGTCTATGGGCCGACCATAACAGGCCTTTAGTAGGCCGATGTGTACAACGGGCTTAATTCTATCGGCAAGCATAACGGGTCCTCAATCGGCCATATTTGACGATGCTATGAAAATGGCCCAACGGATTAATGGGCTACATATGAGCCGATTTTAACCGCGGGCTGAATTTGACCCACAAGCTTAACAGGCCAATAATGGACCGTAAGTAATCAAATTCTAGAAATGAACCCAATAATAAATGGGCCCTTAGAAGGCCAAAAGATAACACGTGCTAGAAATGGCCCAATGGAATCATGGGATGTTAATGGGTATAAAGCGATATATTGTTCATTATGGGCCAGTTTCACCACGGGTCGTTTATGGGCCAAGAGTTACAAAGGGCCTCATATGGGCCGAAGGACGTCATGGGCCATACATGGGCTGGAAGTTAGAACAGGATGGAATCATATTGGACGGCCTAGATGACGCTACTAGGCCTAATTCGGATAGGGTATAACGGGCCATGAGTTAGAGGGCTGTAAATGGGCTATATGCGAACAAGCCGTTAACAGGCTTTCCGTGGGCCGGGACGCTGCCTTTTGACCAAGTCAAACGGGCTGGCCTTTTGACCTGAATGGGCCACTATTGGGCTGAGCCACGTGTCGACGTATCATAGGCGCATCTCGTCCATTCGCTGGATGACATCTATCCCAGCGCTGAGCCGACACGTGGATCCTCCGGCGAATGAGAATTTTATACGTGGAAAATCCATTGGTCCGGGCTGTTAACGGGTTATCGGATCCAAACCGAAACCCGATAGCTGGCGACCCGTTACGGCGGATGCCACGTGTCAATTACCCTTGATGAAAACACTTCCATGACGCACAATTTATCGTCATGGAAGTGGACACTTCCGTGATGATAATTTTGGTATTGTCATGGAACACTTCTACGACAGCACGGGTATGACTATCTTGATTTTGCCATAAAATCGCCATGGATGTACATGCATGACGGAAAACGTGACCTACTGTGACAAACACGTATCATCACGGAAGTGATTTTTTGTTGTAGTGCAAGTATCAAGGAGCTTGAATCAATAGTTTAATGAGATAGTTAAAGAGTTTTTGACTTCATTAAAAATGACAAAGAAATTTGTGTATACAAGAAGTTTAGTGGGAGCTCTATAGCATTTATAGTCTTATATGTATTTTCCATATTTTTGATTGGAAATAATGTAAAGTTTATAAGCACAATAAAAGATTTTGTAGAATATGTTGCTAATGAAAGAATAAAGGTGAAGCAACTTATTGGACATAAAAATCTATATAGATAAATCAAGACGTCTGGTTACTCTAAGCCGAAATGAATACATTGACAAGATTTTAAAAGGTTTAAAATGGAGAAAGTGTTTTCTCCTAATGTCACATAGCATGATGCTTAAGATAAACCATTGTCTATAAGACAGTTGATAAGCATGTGCAGATTAGTGGAATTCAATAAACCTTGATAATCGAATCCATCATGAATACTATGATATGTATTAGGCCAAATGTTTCTTATGCACTAAGTGTTAGTAGCATGTACCAAAGTGATCCTGGATTGGTTCACTAGGCAAATTGTTAATATAATTAAGTACCTAAGAAGGACAAAAGGACTTTCTCCTTGTTTATAAGAGGAGATGAAGAGATCGGTGTAAATGCTTACACGAACACCAGCTTTATGACTGACACAAAATTATTATTGAGCTATAATAAATTGTTTGGAATATTTTTAAGCATAAACAATATTGTGGATTCTATAGCGTCAGATGAATATGTTGTAAGCATCATATGTTTCAAAGCAGTCTGGATCAAGAAGTGTCCTGATATAGTTAGTGTGATCCCAAGCGGTGAAACCAATAACATTGTATTGTGAATAGTAGTGTCATTGCTCAAAGCAAAAGGAATCAAGATCCCGTGTAGAGATCAGACATGACTAACACAAATATTACATGGTTTTGAATGTGCCAAAATCGATGGCGAAGACTGTACCACAAGCAAGGCATGAGCAACAGGGATAAGTTATGGGTGTTAAAAATAGGCTATGCAACTAGATTGTTGACTCTAGTGCAAGTGGGAGACTGTTGGAAATATGCCCTAGAGGCAATAATATTGTATTATTATATTTCCATTTTCATAATTAAGAGTTTATATTTCATGTTATAATTGCTATGATCCTGGAATATGTGACTCAGTGGAAAACTCATATGCACGTGTGGAATGATAAACGGTAAAGAATAGGTTCCTAGTCTTGCCTCTAAGACAGGCTCAAGTGTTGTTGGTGATCATGTTTTCCGAACCTTAGGATACCGTTAAGTGTAACGATAGTCCTAAAAAACAATGAGAGTATGATGTTAGAAGAATTATGATATTGAATCGACCCAAACTTTTTTGTTATACTTTGAGATAATATCGTCTGAAATCAATTTTTATAACAAGGAGTGTTAACATGTGTTTTTGTTCCTTAGACCATGAGAGTATCTTAGTCACTTCTTACCATATGATGAGCCTTGGGGTTGCTCAAACGTCAACTATAACATGATGATCATAACGACAACTTACAAGTTCATTGGAAAATTTGACAAGGGACTAGATAGCTCGAGAGTGGAATTTGCTTCTCCGCCAATGAAAAGATATTCTTAGGGACCTCTTGGTGCGACGGCATCCATCATTGTCTGGATAGACATAGGTGCCTATATCACGGGGATGCCAAAACATTTCAACGAGAGAAAAAACAAAACTAGTGACAAGAAGAATGGTATAGTGAGCATGTGTATGGCTCAGGAGGATGCCGATGCACCTCGGGTTCTGTAAAGTATCGAGAAACAAAGGGAACATCACATGATAACCAAAGGTTCACTCAATGTCATTCGCGTAATCATAGGGATCAATATGGACGTCGACGGTTCCGCCATCGACCAATGAATGAAGGGGTTTCGTTCTTGTCTATGTTTTACCGAACCTACAGGGTCACAAGCTTTAAAGTTATCACGGTCTGCTAAGTGTTAGTAGGACGATAGTATCGAGGATTTATTTGTCGAATTGTTTCATTAATATTTGGAATAGTTCCGAGATGAACATGAAGCGTTTCTGGGTCACCGGAAGGGGTTCGGAGTTTATTAGCTAATATTGGGCATTCCTGATAAATAATATATAGGTAGAAAATGGTTTTGGTGGTGTTAAATTAATAACAAAGGCTCTAGTAATTGTTATGAGGCTTTTATATTCAATTTAATATCAACGGGCCTTAAAAGACCAAGTGGTGGATGAAGAATTAGGCCACCAAGGCCAAATAGGGGAAGGCGCCCCCCTTTCCCACTTGGAAGACCGAATTGGAGTGGGGGACTCCTCCTCCCTAGGACGGCACACCAAGGAGGGGCTCCTTCCCTCCTTGTGTGGCGCCCCACCTCTCCCCTTCGACCTATATATACTAGAGAATTTTGCACTATTAGGACACATAAGTTTTGGAGCATGCTCTAGTTCTCTAGCTCTTGTCCTAGTTGGTCCTAGTTGATCAATTAGAGGCCGACGTAGATCCTCTAATCCTCATAATTAGAAGTCCAGTGTGGTTCTAATCTCCTCTCTCTAATTCTCCGACGACGATTGGCTCTGGACGGCGAAGCACTGCCAGATCGTGAAGATCATACGCTTGCAACAAAGTAGAGAGGTCATGCTTTTGGTCTTCCGTTCGAGGGATCATTCGTGGGCGGTTCGCGAGATCGTTCATCTATGGTTCGAGGGACTAGAAGTACGATCTACACCGACTCGTTTACTTCCTCTGTTACTCCGAGTCGGTAACGATCGTGATCCAAACCGTTTATGCATCTCCATATTGTTCCTGGGTGATCGTAGGGTGATTTCTTTTGTTTTCTACTATGTTTTTCCAACAAAATTTGGTCTGATACCAATGGCAGGTGAAAAACTAAGCCCGCCGCTAGAACTAATATACCAGTGGTGGGCGGTCCTCTCCGTACTCCACTGCTTATTTGGGTTCAGATTAACTATGGGGCAAACATATCAGTGGCGGGTGTCCCAAATCGGCCCACCACTAATAGTTAGAGCAATAGTTTTGGGCCCATCTAAACACCCATCATTTGTATTATTGATACTAATTTGGCTTACTATAAATGTGTGGGAAGCTATATCAGTCGCGGGCACTTAAGATCACCCATCTACCCAAATATGTAGGTATTTTAAAACAACATTTCTTGTGAGTTAGGATATGGCCAAACCATTTCTTTATTATTAGCAAAGAATAAAATGGAATTGTGGGTCTCACACACTCGTGGGACCAATATGCACATATGGATGCGCCAAAATGAGCGAAGTTGATCCCCATTTTTTTTCATTAGAGAAAAGACAAGCATCCGACTTTATAAATAAAGCCACCAAACAGAGTACCGAAACCAACGGAGCAAAATTAAGTAGCATACATACCAGACACAATAGCGTATTAAGAGTAGAAAACAGTTTAACAATGGCACACATACCAACTACCTACGACCAAAAGACTACAACATCTTAGAGATAAAACATAAAACCACGTCTATCATGAGGAAGCAACATGATCTTGCTGAAGGAGGGTAGACGCCGTTGATTGAACATGGGACTCCCCATATGAGAGTATTAGATAATTTTATGCTGCAAACATATAGGACTTTGTCTACGGTGGTGCTCTTTGAGTACTAAGGGCCTGTTCGATGGCTCCCCAACTACTGCAAAACCTTGAATCACACTTCTCGTTTCCACCGCCAGCTTCCGATGGGAGCCCTAGCGATAAAAATACGTTCGGCTCCTCGCTCCAGTTTCTGGTACTCTCCAGCAGGCCAATCTGCCTAGACCGGCTGAAGCCCAACCGGCTCAAGAGGTAACACGGCTTTAGGCCCAGTCGAACACATTAGCAGAGGCGAGATAGAAGTAGCGAACCGGTACGTGAACCCCTCGAGTCACTTAGCGGTGGCATCTCGATGTAAATAACGTCAACTCCAGTTTTCCCCTATTCTTGGATCACCCAAACTGCCGCTCCGCCTTTTTGTACATGAACGCAGCTTCAATCCGGAAAGCCGGGCTTCTTGGAGCTGGACCGTTCGGGCCAGCTTCCCTCATAGATTTGCTAAAGTTAGGAGCTGGCGAGCTACCGAACATGCCCTAATTTTTGAATTTTGACAATCTTAGATCTGGTCTTCACGCACCTTGTTGAAGGCATTTTCCTTAAGCTTATCGAGTCCTTCTTTTCTTGATGAAAACCGGTGATCTAACACTATTTTCTCGTTGAAAATATTAATATCAGGGAACCTTGTCAACAACAATGGTAAAGTTGATTTGTGGATTATTCGCCATGTCTTACTCATGCGTACTGCATTTATATCCACAGAATGCGAAAGCGACATTTCCAAAAAATAAAGGCCATGTGTGTCCTTAAAAGTAAAAAATAAAAATAAACAAGAAATGTGGCATTAGAATGCAACGAAAGTCCACACACATACCACGCTTAGTCAAAGTCGCCGGCGACACACAGACACGCCGATAGATACTAAGTGTCAATGGCGGCAACGAGGCCTGGAGTGGGAGAGGCCGCAGAGCGCAGGAGCGGGGAGCAGCGAGCATGGCGAGCCCATGGGACAGCCCTTCGACCAGCCTGTGGGGCACGCTGGGGCAGGCCTCCAACGTGGCGCAGCTGGTCGGCGTGGACGCGCTGGGGCTGGTCTCCATGGTCGTGCAGGCCGCCCTGGCGGCGCGCCGCCACCGGGACGCCTGCGTGCGGCTCGCGCAGCACGTGGAGCTCGTCGGCGGCCTGCTCAGGGAGCTGGAGCTCGCCGAGCTGATGCGGCGGGAGGCCACCAGGCGGCCGCTGGAGCAGCTCCGCGGCGCGCTGCGGCGGTGCTACGAGCTCGTCACGGCGTGCCAGGACTGCGGGTACCTCCGCCGCCTGCTTCTGGGTGCACGGATGGCCGACGAGCTCCGCGCCGCGCAGCACGAGATCGACATGTTCATCCGCCTCATCCCGCTCATCTCCCTCGTCGACAATTCGACAAACAGTCGTCGTGCCAAGGTAGGCGTGTTCCGGCTTGTCGCCGGTTAGTAGTTGCAACTTTCTTGGCGCTTATGTGGAAGTTCGTATGAAAATTGAAACCCATGGTAGTATGTGATTATGGAGTCATTTTATTTATAAAATTCGTTAAACTGATCTGTTCAAGTGATCCCCGGCATGATATGAATTTATAATTATGCTTGAATTGGGTGTAACTGCAAATTTGGTACTTCCAGTTACACAATTCGATATCAATTTAGCAATTCTGATTTTGTTTATAGAGCACCTCAATCACAGAACCTCTGCTGGTTGATTTTACATTGGTAATATTTGTCACTTAATCATGCTGATCCTTGTCTAGCAGGCCGAGGAGGGGGTGCTCAGTGTTGTCACAGACAATTCAAGTAGTCACATCAGGTCAGTTAATTTCCGTTGTGTATTTTATCATCGTTTTTTGAAATTTAAATCCAAAGTTTTGTGGCGTCTTTGACCAAACAATAACGTGGGAGGTTAACCACTTGTTATCTGACAAAGTGACAAGTGCAACCCAGATGACTGTTGACCATATTAGGTTGACTAGTGCCACCGCTTGGTTTAGATTTCTAGAGTAAAATCTGGTTCAGAGCTACATGCTACAAACCTACACCATATATGTAGACTAAATGTCTGAAATGTAAGCTGTGCATCAGATCAATGACTTTGTTTGACTTTAAATGCTATCAGCTGTTTGACTTAAAATATACTATGTTTTGACAAATTTCTACTAGTTTATTTGTCATTAAGCATCCTTCTTATGTTCCTTTTTAGGATTTTTTTCCCTTATATTGAATCCCTGTGAACTGTGAAGTCAAGTTATGTAGCTGTGCCATAATTTAATAAGTTATACAGACTCAAATGTCTGAAACTTGCCACCTTTTAGGAGTGTGTTGAAACCATCTCCAGCAAGAGCTTTGGAATTCTCCGAAATAAAGGTTCAAGGAGCTACTGAACTTTGCATTGTTGAAGAAAAAACATCTGTAGGTAAGTAGTTATTTATGAATTTCCTAATGCACTTAAGCATGAACTTAGGTATGCAATTAGTAGAGTGAAGTTTCATGCCAATGTTATTTGTTTTCAAGGATTTTGAATTGCTTTGTTATGTCTGTGTGCTGCTGCCATACCCTGCAGCTCATGTTTTTGGATATATTGCAACAGAGATGATAAAAAAAAAGTCCGTATGAATAATTTAATATATACTCCCTCCGTTCCGAATTACTTGTCTTAGATTTGTCTAGATACGGATGTATCTAACACTAAAATGAGTCTAGATACATCCGTATCTAGACAAATCCAAGACAAGTAATTTAGAACGGAGGGAGTATAAAATTATACATGTGCATACTTTTTCATGACAAACATTGTGTCACCACTCACCACATCAAATTTTACTGTGTCACATGTCATGGTGATAGCACTAGCTAGTGGAAACAAACATTCATCACATATTTTCCTCTGTTATTACGCAAATGAAATATATGACTTTGAATGATAACAACATCATCAATATCTTGCATGACTTCGTCTATTATAATCTCCATTTGTTTTCATATGATGGGAAGTCCCTAATTAGGCTGAGTTGATGATCACTAGAAAAAGCAAACTGAGGCATGCTCTCAATTATTGTGTATTCTCTTAGTCATGTAAAGGTTCTTTGCAATCCCATTAGTGACATGGATAAATTATCCATGAATCAGGAAAAGTTAACATGCAAGAACAGAAAATCTTCAACATTGAAGAACTCACTGAGCTTTGTACCCGTATAGAAGAAACTTGTGTGGGATTTGCAAAGTTCAACTTCTTTCAGATCGTGGATGCTACAGACAATTTCTCAGAGAGGAGAATACTTGGGCTTGGTGGATTCGGTACAGTTTATAAGGTAAATATGTGCCAATATCCAAACTAACTAACAAAGTGAATACCCGTCCTCCTTGTCTTCCCAATTAAGACCTGATTTCTGTTGATAGAATGTTATTTGAACTCCCTTAGTAACCATTGCAGGGTCAGTTGCCCAACGGACTTATGATTGCCATCAAAAGACTTGATGAGCATGCAACCGTATTTGATTTCGATAGTGAATTGCAGCTTGCGAAGCTTCAGCATGCCAATCTGACTAGGTTGCTAGGGTGGTGCATTCATGGGAAAGAAAGGATTCTTGTCTATGAGTTCATGCAAAATGGTTCCTTGGACCATTACATATCAGGTGCATTTTCTGTATTATCAGAGATATCTTTCAAGCACACCTCCTTTAATTCCTAGTAAATGTGCATGAATTCAAAACATCTACAGTTAAATGGAGGGCTACAACAAATCTAGTTTTCACCTGATTCTTTGTTGCTCGAATCATAAAAACTATTCTAGTTTGGTTTAGAGCAATATACATCAATAGTTGATAGAAGTTGCAATTTGATTATCTTTTGCAGAAAGAACAAAAGGACAAGTGCTGGACTGGTCTAAGCGATTCAAGATAATTACAGGGTTAACAGAGGGCCTTGTTTACCTGCATAAAGGCTCCATGTCCTGCCTTGTCCATAGAGACTTGAAACCACATAATATCCTCTTGGATTATAACATGAGCCCGAAGATTGCTGATTTTGGATCAGCTAGGACACTGAGTTCAGATGTAGCAGAAGAGCGCACGAGTAGGGTTGTGGGAACCAGGTATCAGCTGCCTACAATATCAATAATCACACATTCCCATCATTTGTTTTCAGATGTTCTAATCTTACAGTTTTGGCATCCTTTGTTTCACTTTTCAGTGGTTACAAAGCTCCAGAGTATGCATCTCAAGGAGTTTACTCGCTGAAGACAGATGTGTTCAGCTTTGGCATCTTGGTTCTGGTGATTATTAGTGGCCGAAAGAATACCATACTCAACAAGCAAGGGGATACTGTTGGTGATCTTGTACGAGATGTGAGTGAAAACATACATTTCAAGCAACATTTTTTCTCCACTCTCAGTATTAGAAAATAGACTTTCTGCATGTTTTTACTAAAGTGGTGAGTTTTAACCTATACCATTACTTGGCATCAAAAGTGGTGAACTTTTCTAATAGGGTGTGGAAAAGCAAGACTTATTTTAATACCTGGGCCATATAAATTGCATTGCATCTCTTTAAAGTCAAATGTATTATATATTTCAGGCCTGGCATATGTGGAAGGACCAAAGGTTGCATGAGCTTGTGGATCCGTTGTTAGGGGACAGATATGAAGTCGCTGAGATAACGAGATGCGCTCAAGTGGCACTGCTTTGTGCCCAGGAAGATCCAGCAGACCGGCCTGCCATGACAGATGTTGCTGCAATGCTGAACTCTGAAAACATAAGCTTACCAATGGAGCCTAAGCAGCCCACCGCGCTGATCCATGGGTGTGCCGACAGAGACACGGCATCGACATACATGAGCCAATCAGGCAGGACAATAGACATAACCATAACGAGTTCAGCTCCAATGTCGACTAGAGTTCGAATCATTCTAGACCCGGAGGTTTGATATGACGGAGAACATTCAGTAGCGTATATAATAGTAAAAAAAATGTAAGTGAGGATTATGGGCTTTTTATGGCTCAGGTATCGTACATATTTGAGATATCAAAGATCAGTTATGTGGAGTAAAAATAAACATGTGTGTGTGTGTGTGTCGTACCAGCTACCAGACTGATTTTCCATGAGCTACATTGTAATTCAAACGTATAATGTTTTTTTTCTGCTGCTACTCTAGCCAGTTCTCAGTGACGTTTAGCCAGGTTTGCTCATGTTTGGGAACAACTGTTTGCAAACCAAAACCGAAACTTAGCCGGCACATTCAATTTGGGAATGAGAAAATCATCAAACTTCAAGTTGGCAAGCAGCAAAGAGCACCATGCTGGTTAAGATTTTAACTCTGAACCGAAGGCCTGAAAGTTAACAAAGCATAATAAGGAAAACAATGCTACAAGCAGGCATTCTTCTGCAGGTCTATTTTTTTTAGAGATGCATTCTTCTGCAGGTCATTTTCTGATGATGCAAGAAGTCATTTGGCCTGGGCCGACTCGGATTCAAATTGCTCTTCTGGGCTGTATGCAAGAAGTCATTTGTGCTTTCTCTGAGGCTATGCATGCCTGGGCTGACTCGGATTCAAAAACGAAAGTGCGCGTTTTAGGTATGCCTGGGCCGACTTCGACTCGGATTCAAATTGTTTGCCGCGTCTCCAGCGTCCCTGTTTTCTTGATCGCCCCCTTTCCCCCAAATCACGATCCATCTGACCTCCCCTCCAATCCATCTTCCTCTCTCTCCCAACGCCGGATCGTTGCTCCTCGATCAACTCTGCGGCCGCGACCATGGCCGGCACCACGGTGCTCCCGCCGTCTCTGCTCCCGCGCCGTAGCGCCGCTGCCGCCGCCGACCTGCACTCCTGCTCCTCCCGCGTGCGCGTGAACCCCGCCTTGATGGCGAACCCCGCGGCTGCCAAGAGGCCAAAGCGCCCCGGATCCGTGCGCGGCGAGCAACCGCCGCCGGCGAAGCGCGTACGCGGTGCCTGCTCCGGGGGCGAGCTCCATGCCGCGGTCCCCGCCAACATCAAGGGTAGCAGCAAGCTTCCGTGTCCCAGCAGCGGCAAGGATCCGCTCCACTCCTCCGGGATCAAGAACCAGGTCGCCGAATCTCCGGCGAGCGCGACGCAGTCGAAGCCGCCGATCAGCATGCGCCAACTGATTGAGAATGCTCGCCTCGTCATGGATTGGGCTCACCCTGCCGCCGAAGAAGAGGCCAGCCGTCGGCGGGACATCGAGCGCAGCAGAGCGGAGGCCCGGCGAAAGGTGGAGCAGATGGCGGACACGGTGCAGTTCAACGACCCCTGGATCCATTACTCCGACGTGACCAAGTCCCCCGAGGAGCTGCTCCAAGCAAGACAGCACGCATGGCGTTATCAAGCTCACCGCATCGAGATGGCTCGTCGACGGGACTTTGCTCAAGCGATGCAAATCTACGGATGAGCGCTCGGGTGATGGAAGCAGAGGAAGAAATCATCAGCAGTGCAGGCTTGCTGGTGGTAGTCATGCATCAGAGGAAGCAAAGCAGAGGAACCAATTCCTTTCTTGAGTCCGTGTGGGTGAGCCTTCGAGTTAAGCTAGTCCTTCCTAAACCATTCACACATGAGTTTCATTTAATCTTTGCATCTCTAGGTTCTGCACTTAATCACCAAGATTTCTAGTGTTCTTTCAATCCCTTTCAGTCATTAGTAATTTTACAAGAGTGTCAGCAGAGTCTCCATCTAGCTAGGCAGCAAAAACCTTGTTAAGATGTGTACGGCATAGTTACACTACATCCACACCTGGTCCTAAGTAAGGGTTTAAGTAAATAAAGGGCATTTTCAATAAATCAAAGTAAAGCAGATGAGCCTAAAAAGGAAGCTCATGTACTGCAATTCCGGCACGAGACAGAGCGTAAAACGCATTCGCCGCAAAATCCAAAATGCCCGTTTGCTACCTGGCTTGTAGCAGGAAAAAAGGAGTAGAATTGAACTTGTCGATACACACAGTAATCATGTGAGCTGCCTAGCGTCTGGAGACTATGCTGACCCTCCTGTAAAATTAATCTTGGCTGACTTGGATTCTTAGGCATTGGCGTCGTGGTGAGTTAAAGTTGCAGTTTCTGACGAGTAGCATTGGTTGGTGAACTCTTGTGTGTATGTGTGAGTGAAGCTTTGAGCTAAGCAAGTCCTTGATGTACCGACTATCAAGTCATACTGTAATCAATTTTGGATTTGAATGAGAAAATTGTTGGTCTGAATTTTGCAGAGCATTTGAGTAATCTTTTCGTATCCATTTATTCTTGTATGCTTCTGTGGCTTCTTAAAGCATTCTGCTGCTCTAGTCGGAAAAGTGTGTGCTGAGGCACAGATCCAATGGAGGCCCGGCGAAAGGTGGAGCAGATGGTGGACACGGTGCAGTTCAACGACCCCTGCATCCATCACTCCGACGTGGCCAAGTCCCCTGAGGAGCTGCTCCAAGCACGACAGCAAGCATGGCATTATCAAGCTCAGCTCATCGAGATGGCTCGTCGATGGGACTATGCTCAAGCGATGCAAATCCACGGATGAGCGGTCAAGTGATCGAAGCAGAGGAAGAAATCATCAGCAGTGCAGCCTTGTTGGTGGTTGCAAGTGTGTAGTAGTATTTCACTGGCATGTTTTTCAGTAGTGCGAGTGAGATTCTTAATTTGGCCATCAATTAGTGTGCATTATGATCACAATTGATCAATGAATGCAAGGGATTGTTCTATGTAAAAGCATTGGATCTGATGTATGTTCTTTATGTAAAAGCATTGGATGTGATGATCCCACCAAGAAGATCACTTCTGTGCTTGAACTACTATTCCAGATGACTTCTATTTTCCTGGAGAAGAACAGATATGTGTGCTTGCTGAACTCCTGAATCCTGATGCAGAATTTACTTGTCGCATCAGACCTCTTTCTATGTTTTCGGTCTGTTGTATGCAAGCATTGGATCTGATGGATGCAAGCACACCAGGAAGATCACTTCTGTGCTTAAACTACTATTCCAGGTGACTGCTATTTTCCTGGAGAAGAACATATATGTTGTCTGAATTTTATGCCTCAACAATGCAGAATTTATTTGTCACATCAGGAAGGCGCCAAAAAGCATGTTTCATTCAGTACAATTGGTGTATATGCTATTTTCCTGGAGAAGAACAGATATGTTGTCTGAATTTTGCAACTGCTGCAAATTTCATTCAGTACAATTGGTATATATGCTAGACTAGTTTCATGTCACACTGCAGAGAAAATCAATATTACTTGACAGCAATGGTGTTTACTGCATTTAATTAACATATTCATTGACATGGATCCATTGAGGTAAGGGAATTACAATGCATGATGCATCATCTGAATTCAAACTACACAGCTTCATTCGAAATCAACTCAGCTACAATGAGAAATGTTGGCAACATCCACAGGTATTGCAGTTCCTCCTCTGTACCTTCAGCGTCATCTGCAACTTCTCAGATTTTTTTCCTGAAGAGAAATCACGAGTGCGCACTTTAACACGCTTGGAAATGGAAAAATTAGCTCTGCTCTATCCAAATTTTGTAGCTCCTGGGGTGACAGATTCTTTTTCCTCTGTGAACGCCAGTAGTTTGTATGTATCTTGTCTGCTAATAAAGGGGCTTATTTGTAAGAGCTAGACCTCCTTTTAGCAGAGCTTGGAACGTCAAGATGATGTAGGCACAAAACAGTCCTGAACTTGTAGCAGCTCTGAACTTCAGGGTTAATATTGATGTTTCCTTCACTAAATAGCACTTGTCATCAGTAGGTAAATGAACTACTAGTTAAAAAGATAGTATGATCAACTTGAACGGTCAAAACTTGGCCTTTGCCCCCATTTGGCCATCACCAGTCATTTATCTCCAATTCTCAAGGCAAAACTTCCAGCAAAACATTCAGAATACTAGCCATCGCGGACGTATGGGACTAGTTGTTCTCCATTGTCACTATACAAACAAGGCCATTCTTCATTCCAGTTTTTATTTATTTCATTTCTTTTCTTTCCTTCATCATAAGTGGCTTGATCCAAAAACAAAGCTCGCAGCCAAGAACTATGTATATGTAGCACTATTGATCCTGTTTTCTACTACATCCAAAATAGTGATCTCAGAATCTCACCTGCATCAATCAAGTTTCTGAGATCATAGATGGCAAACCAAAACTTGCGAACCATCCCCAATAGCAAGCAGAAGCCATTATCCCTAAAATCGCAATCTGTCATGTTAGAGTACCTTTCCTCGAAGATTAACAGGGCCGTAGGCATTTCACATTTCACATTTTTCTGAAAATAAGCTCATGGGATTCTGGTAAATAACTAATCCTACCACTAAAAAGTATTTTCTTCAGAGCACTCCAAAGTCCGGATACATCCGAGTCACTCATAAATAAATCCTTATTTTTACATTGCATTAATCACAGTATTGAGTGTTAAAATATTGAACATCACTTATTCATATCGCCTAATTTCTAGAACAGGGCGATCACTTCGTCTGCACAATTATTTCTACAAGGCCTCCAAGAATTATGTTGTACTATATGGAAATGCTCACTGCTATTCCACTTTCGGTCATCTCATGGAACATTTTCCTTCCAGTAACAGTTCTCCCAGCATGAAAAAACCCATCCAGTACGATGCCATATGTAACAGTGTCGGGTGTAATTCTCTTATGCAAGATTTCTCTGAACAGGGTTGGACCGCTATTGATCTTTCCTTTTTTTACAATAGCAATCAAGAAGTGTACTGTAAGTAACAACATTAGGCTGAACGCCAACTGATTCCATGGCATTGGCATCAAGTAATCTGAATGTTTATCCATCTTGCTGGCTAAGCAATATCCATTAACCAGCGAGTTAAATATAATGACACCAGGCCTCTCACCTATGCGTATAACCAGGTGGAAGATATCGTGTGCATCCATAACCCTTCCTTCGATGCATAGACTGTGTATTACTGAACTGAAGAATACTATGTCAGGACGAGGAACACCTCTGTTTATCATTTCACAAACCAACTCCTTAGCTTTAACCAAATCACCATTTATACAAATTAGGGACTTACAAACAACTGTGTCTGGCTGTACTCCCGTACAATCATCTCACTGAATTTTTCCATAGCATCGACCAGCCTACCCATGCTACAAAGTGCAGCTATTACAGTTGCGTAGGTGAATACATCCGCAGTCATTACTTGTTCCTGGATATCTAGTTTGTGGCCCTTGACAGTCATGGAATCATAAAATTCTGCAGCTTCTTTGCTTCTTCCATGCTTGCAAAGGGAACCGAACGAGTTGAAAGTAAAAACGTCTGGTATAAGACCCCGGCTTGTTATTTCTCTGAACATTTCAGCAGCGCCTTTCCATTGCCCTGATGTGGAATATCCATGGATGACACAATTACATGTCTCTTTATTCGGCCTTGCATCGCACATCAATGACCGAGCTACATGTCACTGCATTAGGCACAACCCCTTGTAGCATCATTTCATGGAACAGATGGCATGCCTTGCTTAAAGAAGCCATGGATGACCGTGTTATACGCCATCGCGTCAAGGAGGCAGCCACCTCCCTGTTTCGCCACCGTGTGGAGCAGGCCGAGTGCCCCGCTGGCTCCTTCTATCCACACATAACCTCTTAAGAACTACTGTATGTTGTATGGGACGGCATTAGGCACACAACCGAGGTCGGACATCCCATGAAGCAGCACGTCGATGGCCTCGTCGGTCCGCTTGGCGTAGCAGAGGCCCTTGAGGAAGTTTTGGCGACGACCTGGTCTGCCTTGAGGCCCGTCCTGACTGAGGAGATGGCCGAGGAAGGCGAGGCCTAGGTCCGGGTGACGCGCGCGGCAGCAGCAGTCCATGAGGATGCCGTAGGTGTACACTGTGGGCCGGCTTCCACTCCGCGCACGCGGTTTAAGAGGACGACTCTTTGACGCCGGACGCAGAGGACGTGGCGCGGGCGAGCACGGCAAGGAGGCCGTTCAGGGAGCGGCTGGGGACCAGGGTGTCCCGCCGTAGCAATTCGTCGAACAGGCGGTGTGCGTCTGGTCGGCTGAGCGCGCCGGCGCGGACGCACTCTGTGGCCGCGGCGAAGGCGGCTCGGGGAGACCAGGAGCGCGAGGGCGGCGAGGTGGTGGAGGAGGAGAGGCGGCAGGGGCAGCGGATGCCGACGCGGCACGCGCAGGCCGTGGTGGAGTAGAGGCGTGTCGTCAGGAATGGCGTTTCAGCAACGTACGCCCGGAGCACACCAGCTCGAGGCTGGCATGGGGAGGGAGTAAGATGCGGGACGTGCTGAGTTATTTTCTTTTCTTTTTGCATAAACGGATGTGCTGAGTTAGAGCATCTACAAGCAAATCCAGTCCCCTATATCTCCATATACGCATACACATCGCTCAATCAAATTTGATGGAGTATCTCCATATACGCATACACATCGCTCATCACACACAAACAACGAGAAACACACATAAATGCAATTGATGCGTACATAAAAATACATAATGCAAACATAAAATTTGTTCATAGTGCACAATCAAAACATAAAAAAGCATAGTTCAGTGATTTTCAACGTGAATTCACATATGCTCCACAAGATCATTAAAAAGTTGCATGTGCACATGTTAATCTCGAAGTTGTTGATGAATCAGAAAAAAGTCGGCAATAACCTCCGCCTCTTGTTCCGGGAGGTGGACCTAAACTCCGGGTTTTACAAAATCATGAGTACGGGCTACCCCACCAGCCGGCGAAGCTCCTCATGGTGTTGTCGTCACGATAAAGTGCGCACACGCGTGAGGAAGACTGGTTGCTGACGTGGTGCGTTCGTAGGGTGAAGGAGCGCACCGCGAGCAGCCTGGAGCATGGATGCAAGCTCGCAACCGCGGTGGCGGTCTTCGGCACTGTCCATGCTAGGAGCTGCGGCGGCCGTCGGGTCGATGACCGGATCGAGCAGAGGAGGGCTCGGGTGAAGCGAGCAAGGAGGGGAGGGAGGGTCGGCAGTGGGGCCATGCTCCAGCGGCAAGCTCGCCGACGGGAGCCGCTCTAGCGGTCGAGTGCGATGTGAACAAGCGAGCATGGGCAGTGGTGAACGTGTTGCACCCAACATGCTCGATAAAATGCACGGGTGAAAGTGTATCTGCAGTCTACTAACGGTTGGGCATTTTGTTAACTTAACGTTTCAGCATACGATGTTAGATTTTGGTGCCACATCAGCCTTGACAGTGGGCCCAACTTGTTATATTTTGCATCAAACAGCTCTCAGTCGAGCGTTTAGTGCTTCAACAAACAATTACTCAAGACCAGTCTTTTTGGCAAACTTGTACGAAAATGGTGGGTTTCTGCACCGCGCAATGCAATTGTGATGATTATGGGCAATTTACTCCTCTCATCCGGATTTCAATATTTATGGCATCTTCGGCCTTATCATAAGCAAGCATTCTGAGAGCAACCGTGCATTTCTATAGGGGAAATAAAGATAGTTTCTGCAACAATCCTTCCTCGTCTTGAAGTTGTCATCAGCCTCCTCCACGACATTCACTATACGTAAGAACAAATCTTTGCTCATATGAAAGCGACATCGAAAAGAATCTTCATACTATGTTGGGTTCGGTTTGAAATAGTCAGCATAAAGAAGCCTTGCAGCAGCAATCCTACCCCGGGGAACAACTCTCAGCCCTTTTATCGAACTCTTGAGGTTCAGTACATGCTCCTCTGCCTTCTCCATTTCTTCTTGGATGCTCATCATCATCATCATTTCAGCATCTTTGTCGCTCGAATCCGACGATTCGATGAACTCTCTGTATATGAATTTGTCAAGGTCCATGTTTCCATAGCCATCACTCGACGACAAATCCATCGATGACCTACAAATGACCAAAAAATAAAAAATGATTGGGCATTTCATCTAACACATAGAGCACGAGGTGTATGTGTAGAGGAGTTGCACGTACCATGGAGGCATCCAGTAGCGGTGAACTTTTCTGATGGTGGAATGGTCGACGATGTTGTCAGTTGGGGCCTCTGGCAACGACATGGTAGGTTGGGGACGACGGCGGACCAACAATATCCGCGAAGTTATTATGACATTTTTGTAGTTGTGGCAGAAAATAGGAAAGGAAGAGGGCAGGACGAGCAAAGAGAGGGCTGCCTTCCAGCAATTTGGCATGGGCCCCTATGGTCATTTTGACGTGGCGGGCGCGTCTAGGTGTCCCCATATTCGTCCCACACATGTGCTAGGTATGGGGGTTTCTGGTCAGCCCAGACGTTTGGGCCACATTTGGATGGCCGATTGGGTGGCTTTTTCTGTCTGGGCAGTCTCCGAGCAGGCCGTTGGGGGGTTTGGGTGGATATGGGGCGTCCAGTGGTAGATGATCTTAGTTAATTGATTTGTAAACTCGTGGACAAAACCGACTCCTATGTGACGCATCCAAGGACAAAACCTGACCACCCCTGATTTATCGGCCTGGCCAACTACACCATCATTTTTGGAAGAACCTATGCGTGTGCTAAAGCCCAATTTGAAGGCATAGTCATTGTAGAACCTTTGAGCATCATCGACAGAGTTGAACTCCATGCCAACATAGGGCTCAAGGGGCTAGATGAAATCTCATCTTCTTCTTCCACACCATTCATTGTTGTGCCGACATTGAGCATGCCATCTAAATCCATGCCACCACGAGTTGCAAAATGTTGCGGAAGCATAGCTCTCCTCACCTCTTGTCCTACCTTCGGTATCCTATCAGCAATGCAACAAAAGTTGAACGTCATACATCAGCCACATTTAGAACAAATGGTAGGACATGTTTTACTTTCATTTATCAGACAATATCATCATTACTTTTGCAACATAAACTTTTGTTCCAAAGCAAAATAGTATGTTCAATGAAGGCAAACAAATCATAAGTTCATGAGCTGAACCAGTTGTTTTTCTTTTTTGTTTACTACTGAATCGCAACTTAATATATTTTTGGATGGAGTCCCCTTGCTACTGATTAACTGAACTGTGCAAAAAATTTAGAAAAATAACTGGTTTACTAGACTTCAACATTCAATGAGGATACACCTGAAATTCAACATTAAAATTCAACATATTCAGCTCAATAATGTTAAGAAAAAAATCAGCTATTGCAACCTACTGAATTCAACATCATTTTGTTGGGGGTGCATCTTTTTTGTATTGAGTTCAATATGAACATCCAGCAAGTTCATATCTGTTAGCATCAATGCAACAAGGAATATACTCAGGAAAACAATTAGTCTCTACACAATCAAGCTCATCATCATTGCAAATGCTTCAATGCTTCTGCAAAACACAGAATCGCTCAAGGATTTAGAAGGCTAGGGTTTTCAGATAAGAACTCACACAGTTTGTAGTGGATCTGGTAGGGGTGCCATCAGGGAAAACAATTGCCGGATCATGGTACATCCGTGCAGTAGTGGCTTGAAACCTGGGATATATGCTGCTCGTCGGAGCTTAATTCATCCGTCGGGAAATAGTCATCGTGATGAGGACACCACAACCATCGACAAGTCTCCAACAATTATAGGTCCAATCACAAGAAGTCGTGCCAAACTAATAAGTGACCAGGTGAACACTAACTTAAGTTTACCTTGTAACCTTGATGACACAACTATGATTTCATCCCCATTATTGTTGGTTGAACTTAGGTATCACATGGAAGAAACCCAACAACCTATGAGCTCTTAAAGCAACCGGTTTGGAGGAAACAAGTTTCTAGTGAAGCTGATGTTGTCAGTTTTTACCTCTAATGTTTTGGTGTGCCACACCCATGTGGTGGAGAGACGGGGCTATAGGGGTACATCAACAGAAGCTACATCAAATTATCTTTCCAATGCAAAAAACCACACATCATTTGGAGTTGTGAGTCAAAAGTTGTAGTCATTCTCGTGGAAGGTGTCCAGGCTGTCAAGGCTTCGCGAGTTTTTGAGGAGCTCTCCAACAACTCCCAAAGTTGACTGCTTATTTCCACAAGAAAGTCATGCAAACCTGTTTACTTTTGATACCATTTTCACACCTAGCCAAGCGGGGTTGTCCCTGCTATAAAACCCCATCTCCCCCATCCTCTTGAAAAACCTTTTGTCAAACCGTTCAGCTACAAGCTTATGCAGCAAGACTGCTAGAGAGATCCGAGAGATCTTGCTACCTTTGCTCTTGTGAGTTCATTCAGATTCGCGAGAAGGAGCCTCTGGCTCCGCCTAGTTCATGCTCTATGGTTCCGGCCATTTTGTGTGGATTAGTCCCGGTTTATGGTTCTGCGATTGTTCGGACAGCGGGTTAGAGTTCTTGTAGCTTCGGTCAGCCATCCCCAACGTACAGGTTGCATCCAACCTTGGCAGGTATAAAGCTAGTTATCCCGGCTACTTGCAGCTAGTTATCCCCCCCGATTCGATCCTACAATGTGAAGATCGGGCCACCCTCGGGCGTGAACTCGTTCATCGGGTTCCCACCTATCATCTGGCATCGATCAGAGCCTTCGTTGACACGGTAGGATTTGGTATCCAAGTTTATCTTGCTATCATCTCTTTAGATCGAGTGTTTTTCATGCTATATTTTCTGTCCTAGAAGTCCAAAGCCCCACCAAAAATAAAGCCAAGCCTTGTTGGTGCTGAGATCTTGTTGTTGCATACCTTGCATGTTCTTCATCTTTTAGATCTGCACCAAGTTCATCTTCATAATTGCTTTCAGATTTGGTTGTTGTGCTTTGGAAAAAGAGAGAAAAAAAGAGTGTCAAAAAAACCAAAGAGAGAAAAAAAGAGTGGAAAGAAAAGTCAAGAGAGAAAAAGAAAGTGTTGTGTAAGATCCAAAAGTTTGAGCTTGATAGAAAAATTTCAGAAGCTTGTGTGTTGTGTTTTTCAATCTTGGTGCAAAGGTGCAGCAGATCCATCCACATATTTTTCTTGGTTTGCATCAACTTGATATCAGCACAAGCCCCTTTTTGTTTACCCCACCGAGCTCCACCAAAAACCAAAGCTAGTTCTTTGATACCTGTCTTTCAATCTCTTTAACACATCTGGGAGAAGCACAAATCTGATGTGAACTCATAAGAACTTTGGTAAGTAAGAGGTGACGTTGTGTGATTCCACAAAATTATCCTATTCCACTTTTGGCCTTACTAACATGGCAGGATTTGGATCGAGTGTTCATGGAGAAAACCATGGGGAAGAAGATGCCCGGGTCACACATGCTGATTTTCAGGAATTATGGAACATGGTTCGAGACCTTGGAAGGATGTTTCACGAGCGGCCTCCAGCAGGTGGCGATAGGGTTCGACACCACCAACACCCTATTGACCCACTTGAGGAAGTTGGGGATGAGAATTCCGTGCATGCTGCTGTTGACGGTGCCTTGGAGGATGATAACAACAACTATGGTGGACATGTGGCTACTGCTCGTGGGCGTGGTGCTGCTGCTCATGGAGGGCAGCGAGGAGGACAACTTCGAGGGTGAGGCCATGGTCCTCGTGGGCACTATTATGACCCTCATGAGCGTGTTGCTCATGGTCATGAAGATGATTTTGATGATTATGATAGTGTCACATACTGTTGTGCTGCTGAAGAAGGGCGTCGTGCAGAACGTCATGATCGAGATGGTCGAGATGACATGGCAAGAATCAAGTTGCACGTCCCCAAGTTCATAGGAAAGGACCCCGATGCATATTTTGATTGGGAAGAGCAGTGTGATCAAATTTTTCGTATCCATAACCTTGCTGATCCGAAGAGAGTCAACCTTGCTTGTGTTGAGTTTTCTGGTTATGCACTCACTTGGTGGAACCAACTCCAAGAAAATCAGCTGCTGCTAGGTCGTGAACACATTGACACTTGGGAAGAGATGAAACAAGCCATGAGGCAAATGTTTGTTCCTTCTCAATATCAAAAAGATCTCCGAAACAGATTGCAGCGCCTCAGCCAAGGTACGCGCATGGTGGATGAGTACTATAAAGAGATGGAATCGTTGTTGGTTCGTGCTCGTATTCATGAAGATGAGGAGTCAAAGATGGCAAGATTTCTACATGGTCTCAACAATGAAATTTCAGATTTTGTGGAGATGTTTCCCTATAACAGTCTACAAGATATTTTGGAGTAAGCAAAGCGTACGGAGAGGAAGGTGCAGTGGAGTGGTCATGGACGGATATCTCATAACCGCACGACCACACCATGGCAAAGGTTGCAACCAAGTACCTCTTATGGTGGTTCTCAGTTTCAGCATACTTCACACCCTACCGCCACCGGGCGAACAACGGCTTCATCGGCATCATCACCGGCTCCTAGGAATGTTGACAAGCGTGCTCCTTCTGCTGCTGGAAGTACTTCTAACCCCATGGCTGTACCATCATCTTGAAGCCGAGATATTGAGTGTTCAGTGTTGGAAGTGCAAAGGGCATGGTCACATTGTCGGGGAACGTAGCAATATTTCAAAAAAATTCCTACGTGTCACCAAGATCAATCTAGAAGATACTAGCAACGAGAGAGAGTGAGTGCATATTCATACCCTTGAAGATCGCTAAGCGGAAGCATTACAAGAACGCGGTTGGTGGAGTCGTACACGCAGCGATTCAGATCGCGGCCGATTCCGATCTAAGCGCCGAACAACGGCGCCTCCGCGTTCAACACACGTACAACCCGGGGAAGTCTCCTCCTTCTTGATCCAGCAAGGGGAGAGGAGAAGTTGAGGGAGAACTCCGACAGCACGACAACGTGGTGGTGATGGAGCTCGTGGTTCTCCGGCAGGGCTTCGCCAAGCGCTACGGAGGAGGAGGAGGTGTTGGAGAGGGGAAGGGCTTGTGCCAGGGGAAGGGTGTGGCTGCCCTCTCTCTCCCTCACTATATATAGGGGGAAGGGGGGAGGAGGAGGCGCCCTAGGGTTTCCCTAGGGTAGGGACGGCGGCCACAGGGGAAACCCTAGATGGGTTTGGGCGCCCCCACCCCTAGGAAACTTGCCCCCCAAGCCGGGAGGGGTGCCTGCCCTAGGGGAGGCGCAACCACCTCTCCAGTTTACGTGAGATGGGGTGGGAGGGGCGCTCAACCCCTTAGTGGGCTGATGTGCCCCCTCCCCTTGGCCCATAAGGCCCCCCAACGCTTGCCGGGGCCTCCGAAACCCCTTTCGGACACGCTGGTCGTCACCCGGTACCCCGGAACAATTCCGGACTCCAATACCCTTCGTACAATATATCGATCTTCACCTCTGGACCATTTCGGAACTCCTCGTCACGTCCGGGATCTCATCCGGGACTCCGAACAACCTTCGGTAACCACATACTATTTCCCATAACAACTCTAGCGTCACCGAACCTTAAGTGTGTAGACCCTGCGGGTTCGGGAACCATGCAGACATGACCAAGACATCTCTCCGGCCAATAACCAATAGCGGGATCTGGATACCCATATTGGCTCCCACATGTTCCACGATGATCTCATCGGATGAACCACAATGTCGGGGATTCAATCAATCCCTTATACAATTCCCTTTGTCTATCGGTATGTTACTTGCCCGAGATTCGATCGTCGGTATCCCCATACCTCGTTCAATCTTGTTACTGGCAAGTCTCTTTACTCGTTCCGTAACGCATGATCCCGTGGCTAACTCCTTAGTCACATTGAGCTCATTATGATGATGCATTACCGAGTGGGCCCAGAGATACCTCTCCATCATACGGAGTGACAAATCCCAGTCTCAATTCGTGCCAACCCAACAGACACTTTCGGAGATACCTGTAGTGCACCTTTATAGCTACCCAGTTACGTTGTGATGTTTGGTACACCCAAAGCATTCCTACGGTATCCGGGAGTTGCACAATCTCATGGTCTAAGGAAATGATACTTGACATTAGAAAAGCTTTAGCAAACGAACTACACGATCTTGTGCTACGCTTAAGGGTCTTGTCCATCACATCATTCTCCTAATGATGTGATCCCATTATCAATGACATCCAATGTCCATGGTCAGGAAACCATGACCATCTATTGATCAACGAGCTAGTCAACTAGAGGCTTACTAGGGACATATTACGATCTATGTATTCACACATGTATTACGGTTTCCGGTTAATACAATTATAGCATGAACAATAGACAATTATCATGAACAAGGAAATATAATAATAACCATTTTATTATTGCCTCTAGGGCATATTTCCAACAGTCTCCCACTTGCACTAGAGTCAATAATCTAGTTCACATCGCTGTGTGATTAACACTCAATGAGTTCTAGGGTTTGATCATGTTATGCTTACAAGAGAGGTGTCAGTCAACGGGTCTGCAACATTCAGATCCGTGTGTTCTTCGCAAATCTCGATTTCATATTTTAGATGTTGCTACTATGCTCCACTTGGAGCTATTCCAAATGGTTGCTCCACTATACGTATCCGGTTTGCTACTCAGAGTCATCCAGATAGGTGTTAAAGCTTGCATTGATGTAACCCTTTACGCCGAACTCTTTATCACCTCCATAACCGAGAAACATTTCCTTATTCCTAAGGAAAATTTTGACCGATGTCCAATGATCCACTCCTGGATCACTCTTGTACCCCCTTGCTAGACATGTCGCAAGGCACATCGCGGTACACAGCATGGCATATCGTATAGAGCCTATCACTAAGGCATAGGGGACGACTTTCGTCCTTTCTCTTTCTTCTGCCATGGTCGAGCTTCAAGTCTTAACTTCACACCTCACATCTCAGGCAAGAACTCCTTCTTTGACTGATCCATCTTGAACTCCTTCAAGATCATGTCAAGGTATTTACTCTGTGAAAGTCTTATCAGACGTCTTGACCTATCTCTATAGATCTTGATACCCAACATGTAAGCAGCTTTACACAGGTCTTCCTTTGAAAAACTCCATTCAAACAACCCTTTATGCTTTCTAGAAATTCTACATCATTTCCGATCAACAATATGTCATTCATATATACCTATCAGAAATGTTGTAGTGCTCCCACTCACTTTCTTGCAAATACAAGTTTCTTGCAAACTTTGTATAAACCCAAATGCTTTGATCGCCTCATCAAAGCGTATGTTCCAACTCTGAGATGCTTGCTCCAGTCTATAGAAGGATCACTGGAGTTTGCATACCTTTTAGCATCCTTAGGATTGACAAAAACCTTTTGGTTGCATCACATACAACCTTTCCTCACGGAAACCGTTAAGGAAACTTTGTTTTGACATCCATCTGCCTGATTTCGTAAATGAAAATGCAGCAACTGCTAACATAGTTCTAACAGACTTTAGCATCGCTATGATTGAGAGAGTCTCATCATAGTCAACTCCTTGAACTTGTCGGAAACTTCTTTGAGACAAGTCGAGCTTCACAAATGGTGACATTACCATCAGCGTCTGTCTTCTTCTTCAAGATCCATTTATTCTCAATGGCTTGCCGTTCATCGGGCAAGTCCACCAAAGTCCATACTTTGTTCTCATACATGGATTCTATCTCGGATTTCATGGCTTCTAGCCATTTGTTGGAATCCGGGCCCACCGTCGCTTCTTCATAGGTCATAGGTTCATCGTTGTCCAACAACATGACCTTTAAGACAGGGTTACCACTGAGAAGTTGTACACACCTTTGTCGACCTACGAGGTTCGATAGTAATTTGATCTGAAGCTTCATGATCATCATCATTAGCTTTCTCTTCAACTGACGTAGTTGCCACAGAAACATCTTTCTATGCTGCGCTACTCTCTGGTTGAAGTGAAGGTTCAACAACCTCATCAAGTTCTATCTTCCTCCCACTCAAATCTTTCGAGAGAAACTCTTTCTCGAGAAAGGACTTGTTCTTAGCGACAAACACTTTGCCCTCAGATCTGAGATAGAAGGTATACCCAATCGTCTTGTTTGGGTATTCTATGAAGATACAATTTTCCGCTTTGGGTTCGAGCTTTTCTGATCGAAGCCTATCGACATAAGCATCGTAGCCCCAAACCTTAAGAAACAACAACTTTGGTTTCTTGCCAAACCATAGTTCATACAGTGCCGTCTCCACGAACTTAGATGGTGCCCTATTTAAAGTGAATGTGATTGTCTTTAGTGCATAACCCCCCAAAATAGCGGTAGATTGGTAAGAGACATCATACACCATATCCAATAAGGTTCGATTACGACGTTCGGACACACCATCATGCTATGGTGTTCCAGGCGGCGTCAACTGTGAAATGATTCCACCTTGTCTTTAGTGATTGCCAAACTCATAACTCAGACACTTTCCCTTTGATCAGATCGAAGGAACTTGATCTTCTTGTTACGATGATTCTCAACTTCACTCTGAAATTGCTTGAACTTTTCAAACATTTCAGACTTATGCTTCATTAAGTAAATATACCCATATCTACTCAATTCACCGGTGAAGGTGAGAAAATAACGATATCCACCGCGTGCGTCAACACTCATTGGACCGCACACATCAGCATGTATGATTTCCAACAAGTCACTTGCCCGTTCCATTGTTCCAAAGAACGGGGTTTCAGTCATCTTGCCAAGGAGGCATGGTTCGCATGTGTCAAGTGATTCAAAATCAAGTGACTTCAAAAGTCCATTTGCATGGAGGTTCTTTCATGCGCTTTACACCAATATGACCTAAGCGGTAGTGCCACATGAAAGTGGTACTATCATTATCAACTCTACATCTTTTGGCATCAATGTTATGAACATGTGTATAACTACGACCGGGATTCAATAAACCATTCACATTGGGTGCATGGCCATAGAAGGTATTATTCATGCAAACAGAATAACAATTATTCTCTGACTTAAATGAATAACTGTATTGCAATAAACATGATTTAATCATTTTCATGCTCAACGCAGGCACCAATGCAAACACCATTTATCTAGGTTCAACACTAATCCCGAAGGTAGAGGGAGCGTGCGATGGTGATCACATCAACCTTGGAAACACTTCCAACACACATCGTCACCTCGCCCTTAGCTAGTCTCCATTAATTCTGTAGCTTTTGTTTCGAGTTACCAATATTAGCAACTGAACCGATATCTAATATCCAGGTGCTACTAGGAGTACTAGTAAGGTACACATTAATAACACACATATATAAAATATACTTTTGTTGAAGTTGACAGCCTTCTTATCTACCAAGTATTTGAGGCAGTTCCGCTACCAGTGACCGTTCCCCTAATAGAAGCACTTTGTATAGGGTTTGGGTTCTTGGGTTTCTTCACTGGAGCGGCAACTGGCTTGCCATTCATGAAGTTTCCTTTCTTGCCCTACCCTTAGTGGTCTTGTTAACCATCAACACTTGATGCTCCTTCTTGATTTCTACCTTCACGGCCTTAAGCACGACGAACAGCTCCGGGATCATCTTCCATTGCATGGTATAGTTCATCACGAAGCTCTAGCAGCTTGGTGATAGTGACTGGAGAACTCTGTCAATCACTCTCTTATCTGGAAGATTAACTCCCACTTGATTCAAGTGATTGAAGCACCCAGACATTCTGAGCACATGCTCACTAGCTGAGCTATTCTCCTCCATCTTGTAGGCAAAGGTCTTGTCAGAGGTCTCAAACCTCTCAACACGGGCATGAGCCTGAAATACCAATTTCAGCTCTTGGAACATCTCATATGTTCCATGGCGTTCAAAACGCTTTTGGAGCCCCGACTCTAATTAAAGCATGGTGCACTAAACTATCAGGTAGTCATCAGAACTTGTCTACCAGATGTTCACAACATCCACAGACGACGCCAGAGGGGTTGGCACACCGAGCGGTGCATCAAGGACAAAACCCTTCTGTGTAGCAGTGAGGACAATCCTCAGACTACGACCCTAGTCCGCACAATTGCTTACAATATCTTTCAACTTAGTCTTTGATGACCCACAAGTATAGGGGATCTATCGTAGTCCTTTCGATAAGTAAGAGTGTCGAACCCAACAAGGAGCAGAAGGAAATGATAAGCGGTTTCCAGCAAGGTATTCTCTGCAAGTACTGAAATAAGTGGTAACAAATAGTTTTGTGATAGGATAATTTGTAACGAGCAACAAGTAACAAAAGTAAATAAAGTGCAGCAAGGTGGCCCAATCCTTTTTCTAGCAAAGGATAAGCCTGGACAAACTCTTATATAGAGAAGAGCGCTCCTGAGGATACATGGGGATATCATCAAGCTAGTTTTCATCACGTTCATATGATTCGCATTCGGTACTTTGATAATTTGGTATGTGGGTGGACTGGTGCTTGGGTACTGTCCTTACTTGGACAAGCATCCCACTTATGATTAACCTCTATTGCAAGCATCTGCAACTACAACAAAAGTATTAAGGTAAACCTAACCATAGCATGAAACATATGGATCCAAATCAGCCCCTTACGAAGCAACGCATAAACTAGGGTTTAAGCTTCTGTCACTCTAGCAACCCATCATCTACTTATTACTTCCCAATGCCTTCCTCTAGGCCCAAATAATGGTGAAGTGTTATGTAGTCGACGTTCACATAACACCACTAGAGGAGAGACAACATACATCTCATCAAAATATCAAACGAATACCAAATTCACATGACTACTAATAGCAAGACTTCTCCCATGTCCTCAGGAACAAACGTAACTACTCACAAATCATAATCATGTTCACAATCAGAGGGGTATTAATATGCATATAGGATCTAAACATATGATCTTCCACCAAATAAACCAACTATGTAACATCCCAAATTTTCAATTTGGAATGTTATACAATAGATCATCTTTGCATATCATATTTTATTGCATTTTGGTTGATCCTAGAAATTTCACGCAACTCAAGGACCCTCGAAGAGAGTTGAGGATTTCGTTATTTTCATATTTGAGTTTTCTCAAAATTTGAAAATAGGATCATTCGATTTTATTTATTTTATCTTCAATTATTTCTATTATAAAAATATGAGAGAGGGAATAAAATGACTTTCCCAAAATAAAGAAATATTGAGGATTTAATAAAAAATCAAATAAGAGTTTATTTTGGTTTATTTGCTATTTTATTTGAATTTAGGAAAAATGTGCGTTTTTCAAAATTGCATTTAGGCCCCAAAAATGTTCATCCTGTGCGGCTTGATTTTAGAAGCCGGGGAAAATTTATTTCGGGATTTTTGGAGTCCGTTTAGTATTTCTTTTGTTTCTTTAGCGTAATTATTTAAAAAAAAGTCTGAACCGACCTACGGGCCGTATCCGGCCAGGACTCCCTGGCCGGGGCTTTATATAGCGCGCCCCGGGGGCACGAGCAACCCAAGCCGCCACCCCAACCCTAACCCTAAGCCGCCCGCGCCGCCCGCCCTAGCCGCCGTCGCCGCCCGCCGTCACCGCGCCGCCGCCGACAAGGTCGACCCTGCCGCCGCCGCCGTTTTTTTAGAAAACCGTTGGTTTTCACCGGTTTATTTTCGGTTTTTTAGTTTCGTTTTTTAGATAGATCGGTTTTTTTCTCGGTTTAGTTAATTAGCAAGCATTCGCTCGTTCGTTCGTTTTAATGAACGCGTTCATCGTTTAGATCCAGATAACGAACGTTCGTTCGTTAATTAGCAAGGCAAGTAACACTTTGATCATACTTCCTATTACCTAGTTTTTATTGCATTAGATCAATCCTCACACACTGCATGACTAGGATCTAATTAAATTGTGGGTTTGGGAAGTAGATGAGGTAGCATCTATTACCTGTTATTATCAAACCTTGGGAGTTACTTCTATGCGTTGCTTATATTGCTATGCTAGTAGACGTGGATTGGGTGAGTGTATCCATGACAGATGTGAGATTGTTAAATTAATGGTTTATCTAAGGTGGCAACTTAAATACACACCTGGGTGGATTGAGGCACCTGGGTATTCCAGCGATTGCCTGTTTTTCTTTTGGACCGCCACCCAGGCTCAAAGGGATCATGAGACTATTCATACTAGAAACTTCCGTGTGCAGCCACAAGCTACTATGGGCTCTAGCATAATTGATTAAGTCGTGCGAACTCTTACAGTGGTAGACTAGCAGATGTAGAGGAAAGTAGGTGTAACGGTCTACCCGATCGTAAGGTGCTGGCGCTTCTGAAAGACTATGTCTCGGTCATCCGTTTCTCAAACACCATGTAGTGCGAGAATCCCAACGGAGGAGATCGAGTCTTGTGGGGAAAAGTGTGCAAACCTCTGCAGAGTGTATAAACTAATCATGGTTAGCCGTGTCCCCGGTTATGGACATCTTGAGTATCTAGTACTTGGATTATCATGTGAATCTCATCATGTTACTCTAATTAATTTTGTTGGGTTTTTAATGATGATGCTTAATTGGGATTGAGAGGGTGTCTACACTCTCAATGTTTAACAACCACCATGATAGTTAAATAAAATGTATTCCTTTGTAGTAGGGAAAAATTGGCTTTACGGCAAACTGTAACCATAGAGCTTTCCACCAGCCAAATATGCATGTAGTATAGCCTTATTCTTTCATTGCTCTCTATGTGTTACCTTGCCAGCATATTCCATGTGCTGACCCGTTTCGGGCTGCAACGTTCATGTTGTAGACTTTTCAGACGACGAGTAAGGTGCCTTTAGGTCGTGGTTCTATACTCAGTGATGCCGTTGGAGTTGATGGACTCATTTATCTTCCAAGCCTTCAACTGTTATTGTTATTAGATGGCCTTAAGCCATATTTATTGTAATAAGTTCTCTTTTGAGACACTTGATGTAATAAGTGTGTGATTGCTACTCTGTTATAAATCCTTCAAGTACTGTGTGGTGTCGGCATTACTGATCCAGGGATGACACCGGAGCATAGAGATTGGACCATTTGTGGTCTGGTCGCTACAAGATGGTATCAGAGCACACATTGACTATAGGACACGACCACTAAGCTAAAGCCCTAGACCACTACTCACTCTTCTCATTTCTGAATCCTCATCTTTTCTACTCTTTTAGGATGGCGGATGCAAGGAACAAGTTCATGCAACCGGATGAAGATACCCCCTTTGGACGTCACTTGAAGGAAGCCACTAGATACCTGAGCATAGGAGTACCAAGCTTCACCAGAACCTACAATGCCACTTTACCTAAAGAAGAGCGCTGGATGATTCAAGTTCAAGTTCCAGGAAGGACGTTTATGCCAGTCACTGAGCCCATAGAGTTTTCCTTTGATGCACCAACCTAGAGTCTAGGAAAGAGCATGGCAGCACACATCGCCATGGGACGCATTGGAGAAGTTTACCGCAATGATCTCAAGGATACTATCTACCAGATTTGTGGACGCCGAGATGAGCACTGGGAGATGATCAACAACAGGAAGGATGGATCAATTGCAACTTTTATTCAGGAGTTAAACCAGCACATTCGACGTCAGGAGATCCAGATGTGCGCCGACATGATAGATCTGAAGAAGGCGAGGATAAGAATCACGGAACTGGAGGAAGAACTCAAGGCTACACGTGAAGATTATGAAGAGGAAATCGAAGTACTAGTGGATAAGAATGCCGACCTAACAATGAAGCTAGCAATATTCATGGGAGGCCCTACACCAGTAGAAGAAGACGAAGAACCCAAGGAGATTCGCCCGGAAGACTACATCATCATCGACGACACCGACTCGGATCCAGATGATAGCGATGATGACTATGTTGATGAAGCTGGAGCAGATATCATGGAGTCTGCAACCGAAGAATATTTCTAGTAGACCACCCCATCAGTAGTAGTAGTCCACCATGTAAATATAATAGTCCGAGCACTTATGCGATAGTTAGATCGATTGTATGTGCTTGTTTGATTGAATGAAGTGAATTGTTTGCTTTTGCCTCATGTGCATATGGGTAGTGTTTTCTCTCTAGACCCCTCTCTATTCTTAAATCTCATCTTTTCTAAACCTGCAGATGCCTCCGAGACGTGACCCCGGATTTACCTTCCCACCGGAGCTCACTCAGTTGATCCAGTAGCAGAACACATTGATGCAGTTGCTAGTCCAAAATCAGAATCAGGGGAACAACAACAACAACCCACCACCACCACCTGTTGATCACTTAGCCCATTTTCTTAGGCTAAATCCGCCGGTGCTTTCCAGTAGAACCGAGCCTATAGTAGCAGATGATTGGCTCCGCAAGACAACAAGGGAGTTGACCACGGCAGGATGCACAGATGTGGAAAAGCTGAAGTTTGCCGCACATCAGCTTGACGGACCCGCAGCATCATGGTGGGAGAATTTCACCGCCACTTTCCCTATCAACACTGTCACATGGGACCAGTTCCAGCAGGCTTTCCGTACTGCCCATGTTTCAGCAGGAGCTATGGCCATGAAGAAGCGTGAGTTTCGCAACTTGCGCCAAGGAGGACGAACAGTTGGCCAGTATGTGGAGGACTTTAGTAAGCTAGCACGTTATGCCCCAGATGACGTTGCTACGGATGCAGCTAAGCAGGAGAAGTTTCTGGAAGGACTGAATGATGAGTTGAGTATGCAGTTGATGGTAGCAACCTTCAAACAACTACTAGGAGTTGGTAGATCATGCTCTTATGATTGAAGGGAAGCAGCAGCAGATTGAGAATCGCAAGAGGAAGTATGGACAAAGGAAGTACAATTCCGGAGCTCATCAAAAGCCATGTTTTACCCCTAGACTGGGAGGACATTTTCAGCATACCCATGGAGGAGGTAGCTCGCACAATCATAATGGCCCCAAGAATGGTAATGGGAATGGAGGAAGCAACGGCCAGAACCGTACCAACCCATCAACCCCAGCCAAGAGAGACCTGAGCCAAGTCACTTGCTTTAAGTGCCAGAAGACCGGACATTATGCCAATGAATGTCCTGAATCTCAGAATGGAAATGGCAATGGAAGCTTGGGGCCGTGGAGGAGGTTGAAGAGCAGCCGGATGCAGTAATCGGTAAGTTTTTGGTTAAGTCATTTACTGCAATCGTACTTTTCGATACTGGTGCATCGCATTCATACATATCAAGGGGATTTGTGGATAAGTATAACCTGCCCACCAAAGTTCTTAGAACACCCATGTTAGTGAGCTCACCAGGAGCGGAGTATATGGCTAGTAAGGGATGTTTTCAAGTGCCATTGAGTATAGGTAGGCATGTGTTTCCCTCGGATTTAATCATTTTGGAATCACAAGGTTTGGATGTAATTCTGGGTATGGATTGGCTATCGATGTATGGAGGGAACATCGATTGCACCGGTAAGTCAATTTTGCATACCACCCCAGAAGGGAGAAGGATCAAGTATGTATCCCGGCATGTGCCAAAGAGGACTCAAGTAAATTCGTTAACAGGAGTTGTGCAGGAGGAAGTACCGGTAGTGAAGGATTTCCCTGATGTATTTCCAAAGGAGTTGCCAGGCATGCCACCAAATAGAGATATTGAGTTTTTGATTGAGCTTTTGCCAGGCACAGGACCAATATCTAAGAGACCATATAGGATGCCCGCAAAGGATTTGGAAGAGATTAAGAAGCAGATTAAGGAGTTACTGGATAAAGGATATATCCGCCCAAGTTCTTCGCCTTGGGGATCGCCAGTACTTCTAGTGGAGAAAAAGGATGGATCATTAAGGATGGTTGTTGATTATCGAGGATTGAATGAAGTAACCATCAAGAACAAGTACCCACTACCGATGATCAATGATCTGTTTGATCGATTGCAAGGAGATAAGGTATTTTCCAAGATCGACCTGCGATCAGGATACCATCAGTTGAAGATTCGAGAACAGGATATACCTAAGACGGCTTTTACCACCAGGTATGGGCTGTACGAGTATACCGTTATGTCATTTGGTCTGACTAATGCACCTGCATATTTTATGAACATGATGAACAAAGTGTTTATGGAGTTTTTGGATAAGTTCGTCGTAGTGTTCATTGATGATATCCTGGTTTACTCAAAAAATGAAGAGGAGCATAAGGAGCATTTGCGTTTGGTACTTGGTAAACTCAGAGAACATCGGTTATATGCCAAGTTTAGCAAATGTGAATTTTGGTTGAAGGAAGTTGGATTTCTCGGACACGTTATATCCGGAGAAGGTATAGCAGTAGATCCCACCAAGGTTGACACTGTGACAAATTGGGACGCGCCAACAACAGTTGGAGAGATCCGGAGTTTTCTTGGACTTGCAGGATACTACTGGAGATTCATTGAAAATTTCTCGAAGATTGCGAAGCCTATGACGAATTTGTTGAAGAAGGATACCAAGTTCATATGGACCGAGGAATGTGAGGCCAGTTTCCAGGAGTTGAAAAAACGTTTGGTTACATCACCAGTGTTGATTTTGCCAGATCAGACCAAGGATTATGAGGTGTATTGCGACGCTTCACGTCGAGGACTTAGAGCAGTGTTATGCAGGAAGGAAGAGTTGTTTCATATGCCTCACGACAGCTTAAGCCTCATGAGTTAAATTATGCTACGCATGATTTGGAGTTAGCAGCCGTAGTGCATGCGTTGAAGACTTGGAGACATTTTCTCATTGGAAACCATTGTGAGGTGTACACGGATCACAAGAGTTTGAAGTATATTTTCACGCAGAAAGAGTTGAATCTTAGGCAAAGGAGATGGTTGGAGCTCATTAAGGATTATGATATGAGATTGCATTATCACCCCGGAAAGGCTAACGTAGTAGCCGATGCACTGAGCAGTAAAAGTCATGTCAACACCCTAATGACGGGAGAATTACCAGGGGAGTTAGCCGAAAATCTTCATGAGCTATATTTGGAGATAGTCCCGAGAGGCTATGTAGCAGCATTGGAGATTCAGTCTACTTTGATGGATAAGATCATAGAAGCTCAAAGGACTGACAAGGAGATCGCTTCTATTAAGGAGAAAATGAGCAAAGGAAAAGCTAAAGGATTTCGTGAGGATGAGCACGATACCTTATGGTTTGAAGACCGTGTTTATGTGCCCAACGACCCGGAGATCAGGAAGTTGATTCTGCAAGAGGCCCATGATTCACCATATTCGATTCTGTCGGCGTTTTGGGAACGGGGGTCCCCAGACTTGCCTGCCTGCGGCCTGTGGCGTGGCTCAGGTGGGGGACCAGTGCGGCCCATCTTCATCAGCCCAAGCTCAAGACCCTCGCGAGGTGCCAAGCCTCGCGGGGCGGACGACAGGAAGCTTCCTCAAGAGCGGCCTCATCAGGCAGGCTGGCGAGGAGGCGGAGAGATCAATGCAAGGGTACCTCGCGAGGATCCAATGACGCAAGCCATGACGATCAAGGCCAGGCGGGCGCTGACCTGCGCAGGGTCCTTGTTTCCCCTTTGGTGCAAAGGGGGTAAGCACAGGCCAAGGTATCAGGCAAAGGTTACCATTCCGGTGCAACAAGACCAAGACCAGCCGGATGGCCGGACGGAGGTCACCGTGGAGCCCAAGACGGCGTCATCACCAGTGCTTTTGGCAGCCGAAGACCACCTTTGGTCAGGATAACTTGTACTAGATGTTCCCCTTCAAAATGGCCAATTGTTGGCGCCCTTCCTGCTCAATTATTCGGGGAGAGGCCCAGGGCCTCTATAAATAGAGCTAGCCTCCACAAAGGAAGAGAGGAGAGAAGAAGGAGGGGAAAACCCAGTAGAGACTAAGTAGAACACACCGCACCAGCTCAAGAACACCCCTCGCGAGGTTGTTCTTCCCCTGTACTGTCCATCATCAGCCCCAGAGGCAATCCACCACACCACACACTGGAGTAGGGTAGTACACCACAACGGTGGCCCGAACCAGTATAAACCTCGTGTCTCTTGTGTTGTTCATCGTTTTCATCTTAGTTCACACGAGAGGATCAGACGTAGATCGGTAGGGGAGAGATCTCTGCGCGCACCCCAGTGTTCGAACCTCAAGGGTCTGCCGGAACCCGAAATCTGACATTTGGCCTGCCAGGTAGGGGTGCGCCGGAGTTCCCTCCCGACGGCCCGCTCTCCATCAACACCGTGTTTCATCCTCATGGCGGACAACGCTCCGCCCGCTCTGGCAGCGGACGCCAGCGCTGGGGCCAGGGGGATCCAGGCCTTGGCCCCCGCCTTGCGACAGGTGCAGTGGCCGCGCAAGTTCAAGCCCGAGATGCCGCCGCGCTACGGCGGCGCGACGAACCCGCTAGTTTTCCTGCTGGCGTATGAGGACGCCGTCCTCAAGGCCGGGGGCGACGACCAGGTGATAGCCAACTGGTTGCCCATGGCCCTCACCGGTGTCCCGCGCATGTGGCTCCTCCACCTACCGACAGCTTCTGTGACCTCTTGGGAGGAGCTACGCGACCTCTTCCTCGCCCGTTTCGTCGCGCCAACGCCACCCGTCGTCGCGGCTCTCCTGGGTGGTTCCCAAGCACCACCCTCGAGCCACCACGTCAAGCCATTCACCCATCAGATCAGCGCTGCATCCAAGCGCCAAGAGGGCCCCCGGGGCTGGGCGGCGCCCGAGGCCGATCTGACTTTCGGCGTGGATGATCACCCTTTCAACCCCTCCGGTTCGGGCGCACTCCCGATGCTGTGCACCCCCACCATCTGCCAAGTGGCCGTCAACAGGACCCTCATCGAAGGTGGTGTCGGCCTCAACATGCTCTCGGTGGAGGCCTTCAGCCTCCTTCACGTGCCACCGGAGCGGCTCCAGCCTAGCAGGCCCTTCTCAGGCGTCAGAGCCGGTTCCACCGCCTCCTTGGGGCAGATCCGCCTCCCAGTGACCTTCGGCACCTACGACAACTTCCGGACAGAGCTGATCGACTTCGACATCCCCCCCATTGGCCTCCCCTACAACACCATCCTCGGCTACCCGGCCTTGGCCCAGTTCATGGTGGCAACTCACCGGCGTACAACCTCATGAAGATGCCCGGGAGCAGCGGCGTCCTCACCGTGCCAGGAGACGCGAGGGATGCGCTGCAGGTGCTCCAACTCGCCTTCAAGGCAGCCGCGGTGGCACAACCCACCAGCACCGATGCCCTTGAGCCCAAGGGGGCTGCGCCGGCTAAAAAGAAGCAACTGTTCACCCAGGACAAGGCGGAAACAAAGCAAGTATCGGTCGACGAGGACGGGTCCACCGGCGCCACCTTCACCATAGGGGCCACCCTCGAGCCCGAACAGGAGAAGGCCCTGATCGGATTCCTGCGTGCGAACAAGAAGGTGTTCGCGTGGGAACCTGATCAGTTAGCAGGAGTCCCGAGAGGTGTGATCGAGCATCACCTCAACGTGTGCCCCAACGTACGCCCCGTGAAGCAGAAGGCAAGGAGGCAGTCTACTGAGAAACAGGCTTTCATCGTTCAAGAGACCCGGAAACTGGAAGCGGCAGGGGTTATCCGCGAGGTCCGCTACCCCGATTGGCTGGCTAATCCTGTTGTCGTGCCAAAGAAGGGGGGAAGGAGCGCATATGTGTCGACTTCACCAACCTTAACAAAGCCTGCCCGCATGACCCATTTCCGCTCCCCCGCATTGACCAGATAGTCGACTCCACCGCAGAGTGTGACCTATTGTGCTTCCTGGATGCCTTCTCGGGCTATCACCAGATCAAGATGGCGGTGGAAGACGTGGAGAAGACTGCTTTCCTAACCCCGTGTGGGGTGTACTGCTATACGTGCATACCATTTGGGTTGCGCAATGCAGGCGCAACCTTTCAGCGGCTGATGCACATTGCTTTAGGCCGGCAGCTCGGGAGGAACGCTGAGGCTTACGTCGATGACATCGTGGTGAAGTCTCGGGAGGCAAAAACCCTGATACAGGACCTGGAGGAAACCTTCGCGAGCCTCAACGAAGTGGATCTACGGCTCAACCCGGAGAAATGCGTGTTTGGAGTCCCCTCGGGCAAGCTCCTGGGCTTCCTAGTATCCCACAGAGGCATAGAGGCCAACCCGGAGAAGGTCAAGGCGGTCGAGGACATGAGCCCGCCGAAGACCCTCAGGGAGATGCAGAAGCTCACCGGGTGTGTAACCGCGCTAGGGCGCTTCATATCCAAGCTAGGGGAGCGAGCACTGCCCTTCTTCAAGCTTATGAAGAAGAAAGGCCCCTTCGAATGGACTAAAGAGGCCGACAAGGCGTTCCAAGAACTCAAGAGGTACCTTACCAGCCCATCAGTGATGGTAGCCCCTCACCCTCAGGAGCCCCAGGTGCTCTACCTGGCGGCCACGCCCTACTCCACTAGCGCAGCTCTGGTGGCGGTCAGGGAGGAGCGCCGGGCCAAGGCCGCATCGACTGACCAGGCTAAAGCAGAGCGAGGCCAGGAGGGCCTCGCGAGGACCGCGACCACAACCAGAGAGGGGCAGCCGCAGCAGGAGGGCGCACCCGGGGCAGGGGAGGCCCCTTCAAACGATCAAGAGCTGGGGGCTCCGTTGCCTCAGGAGACGCCTCGACCCCTGGAGGACGCAAGCTGCGTCAGCACCCTCAACCTCGTCGAGCACCCCGTGTATTTTGTCAGCATAGTGCTACGGGACGCGAGGGCGTGGTACCCCATGCCTCAAAAGCTCCTCCTCGCGCTATTGGTGGCCTCACGCAAGCTACGGCACTACTTCCAAGGCCACCCCATCAAGGTCGTCTCGGCATACCCCTTGGAGAGGGTACTCAGGAGCCCCAACTCAGCTGGAAGGGTCGCTGAATGGAACATCGAACTAAGAGCATTTCAGCTGGAATTCAGTATGACCAGGGTCATCAAGGGAGCCGCACTTGCGGATTTCGTGGCAGAATGGGCAGAAGCACCGGGTCTTGAGGCAGGCGAAGACCGGTCACTTTCCCAGGAAGCGAAGCGCCGGACGGCTGGGTCATGTACTTCGATGGGGCGTTCTCCCGACATGGCGCGGGAGCTGGCGCGGTGCTCGTATCCCCCACTCAGGACAAACTCTATTACGCCGTGCAACTCTGCTTCTAGCACGGAGAGAAGGTCTCCAACAATATAGCAGAGTACGAAGGCCTGATAGCACGCTTGAAAGCCGCGATCGCCTTAGGGGTAAAGCGCCTCACCATCAAGGGCGATTCACAGCTCCTCGTCAACTTCTCCAACAAGGTATACGAGCCAAAGGATGAGCACATGGAAGCTTACCTCGCTGAAGTCCGCAGGTTGGAGAAACAGTTCTGGGGGCTGGAGCTGCAGCATGTGCCTCGCGGCACCAATCAGGAGGCCGACGACATTGCCAAGAGGGCGTCTAGGCGGCTGCCACAGGAACCTGGCGTCTTCGAGGAGCTGCTCTTCAAGCCCTCGGCGGTGCCGTCGCTATCGGGCACAACGCAACCAAGGGAGGAGCCTCCTCAGCCGCCTGCCTCGGGAGCTCCGGTCTGCGGCCCGGCCTCAGGGGCACGCCTGCTCCTGGCGTTGGAGCCTCAGGAGGGATGTTGGATCCCAGAGCTCAAGGACTACCTGATGCAAGGGATTCTGCCGGAGAACAAGGAGGAGGCGGAGCGTGTGGCACGGCAGGCCACGGCTTATTGCATCCAGGATGGCGAGCTCTATAGGAAGCAGCCAAATGACGTGTCCCTACGTTGCATTTCCAGGGAGCAAGGAAAGGAACTGCTGGCAGACATACACAGCGAAGACTGAGGGCACCACTCGTCGTCGCGAACCCTCGTCGGCAAGGCGTTCCCCAGCGGGTTCTACTGGCCCACAACACTCAATGACGCCGTTGAGCTGGTGAAGGCTTGCGAGGCCTGCCAGTTTCACGCTAAACAGATCCATCAGCTTGCGGGGGGTCTGCAGACCATACCCCTCTCATGGTCGTTCGCAGTGTGGGGGTGGACATTCTGGGCCCGTTCCCTCGGGTGCCAGGGGGCTATCGCTACCTCTACGTCGCTGTGGACAAGTTCACCAAGTGGGCCGAGGTGGAAGCTGTCCGCACAATCCCGGCAGGTTCGGCAGTCAAGTTCATCAAGGGCCTCATGAGCCGGTTTGGGGTGCCTAACCGCATCATCACTGACAACGGTTCGCAATTCACCAGTAATCTCTTCAAAACGTATTGTGCTAACCTTGGAACGCAGATATGCTACACTTCGGTAGCACACCCCCGGAGCAATGGCTAGGCTAAACGAGCCAACGCCGAGGTCCTGAGGGGCCTCAAGGCCAGGACCTTCAAGAAGAAGCTGGAGGCCTGTGGCAGGGGCTGGTTCGACGAGCTCCAGTCCGTGCTGTGGTCAATCTGCACGACAGCGACCAAGCCGACAGGCGAGACCCCGTTCTTCCTCGTCTATGGAGCAGAGGCTGTTCTCCCTCACGCGGTCAGGTGTCGCTCCGCACAGGTCCTGGCATTCGACGAGGCTCAGCAGGACGCCATGCGGGGGACGGATCTCATGCTGGGGGAGGAACACCATCGGGAAGCCGCACTGTGGGCGGCAAGGTATCAACAGGCGCTACGACGATACCACTGCCGCAACATCCGCACCAGGACCCTTGAGGTAGGAGATCTCGTGCTCAGACGGGTTCTCTCCAGGGAGGGGCTGCACAAGCTCTCTCCCATGTGGGAGGGCCCGTTCAAGGTTGTTCATGTTTCCAGGCCTGGCTCCGCACGCTTGGAGACTCCGGAGGGAGTACCCATCCAGAACGCATGGAACATTCAACATCTCCGGAGGTTCTACCCCTGAGCGAGGCCTAGCGCCTAAGAAAGGCCCGGTGCCTGTGAAGAAGGCCAATGCATGTGAAGCTATCGCGTTTTGGGAAAGGCCCGGTGCTTGTGAAGAAGGCCAATGCCTGTGAAGCTATCGCGTTTTGGGAAAGGCCCGGTGCCTGTGAAGAAGGCCAATGCCTGTTAAGCTATCGCGTTTTGGGAAAGGCCCGATGCCTGTAAAGAAGGCAAACGCCTGTGAAGCTCGCCGCCCGTGACACTCTCACCTAATAATGAGCGGGGCTATACACGCCCCAGAGTCTCCGGAGTGCCGCCCTTGGGCCTTGGGAGCTCCCGCCCACGCCCAATGGCAGCACTTAGCTCCGCGCTGGTGAGAAGACGTCGAAGACTAGAATAGGTGCCGGACGCGGCTTTTTCATTTGCTTCCTGCAGTTGGCGTGTTTATTCCCGTTTGAAGTCTTATTGGAGTTGTTGGCGTTCCTGGCTTGTGACTCTCTGTCTTTTTCATCCACTCGCCTCGTTTTCTCTCGCACAAGTCTCGCGAGGGATGTTCGCGGGCGCCCTCATGAGCGTCTTCTGCCCCAATCGTCTAGAGCTTTCCTGTCTGAGTCCTCTGCGGGAGCACCCCTCCCAGTCCATGCCTCACGGGCATCGCGACACAAACGCAGGACCTAGGCTGATCGCCCCCGCTGCCGGGACCAAAGGTTACCCCTCTAACTAATCCTTGCAGGGCATGAAGCGCATGGCGAGGCCTCAGCCTCCGGAGGCGAGGGCCGCATCAAGCTCCACCAAGCTCAAATGACTCCCACACATGGACACGTAGCACGGAAACATAGCGTAGAATGGCAAAAGCAACGCGACACTTGACAGCCACAGTTCTAACACGCCCCCACGGGGCCCTGTACTTCCTTCTTCTTACGCAGGAAAGGAAGGAAACAAAATGGACATGACATGTCCAACACCAACCTACAGCAAAAGCTCGAGCTGCTCCTGGGGTTCAGGCGGACGCCTCCTCTCGCTTCACAAGGGCATGGCGGCGGGTGGACCCGCTGCCTTCACCCAGGCGGGTGCGACGGCGCGGGGGCTGGTCGCGGCCACCGCTGGAGGAGCTGCTGCCTGAGGGAGAGTCGCTGAAACTTGGCGAGCCCCGAGCACCGCCGCCGGCACGCCTGGCGCTGTCTTCATCCTAGTCGGTGCCGGGGCTGGGCAGGCGGCCGCGGTCACCATCTTTGGGGCAGCACCCAGCGCGGCGACCATCTTCTCCAAATACCCTCACGTAGAGGGTGGCGTCACCATCGAACTTGAAGTGCAGGGTGCACTGCTGACCCAGGCCGCGTGTGCGAGCAAACGTTTGCCAGCCGCGAGTCAGGGCCCCATTTCCGGAAGGGGAGACCTCCAGCGAAGACCAGAAGGCCCTGCTGCAGCAACCGTCCGCCTGGAGCCAGAAGCCGCACCGAGCGCTGGCCGGCAGCTCACCTACAAAGAAGCGGGGGAACTGGAGCCAGGTGCTGGTCGGGTCCGCCGACCACACGACGAACTCCGACAACACCTCCACCGAGCGAAAGCGCGGCCTGGGGGGCGCGTGGTCACGACATGCCTCCCCTCGGTAGCCGAGCGCTCACCACCGCGCAGGGAACCGCCTCCGTGGCCACGGGAAGCCGCTGCGGGGACCGCAGGATGCTTTCGAGGACGACCCCGGCCGCGCCTGGCCGGGGGGAGTCGGGCCCTGCCTGGCAAGCCTTTCCCTTCTCTGCGGCCGAGAATCTCTTCGGAGCCATGAGAACGGCGAGTGGCCAAGAAGAAGAAGGGAGTAGCAGAAATAGGTGAACTGAGGAAGCTCACACGGCCCCGTACTTATAGTCGGGGAAGGCCAACCACCAAGCACCATGACCTCAGGTAATCATGACCCATATCTCTGCATGCAGGGACCGTCGAGTCGTGTGGTTGCCGAGGCGTCGTGGGAAGCACAGACGCCCACGCCCAATCAACCGCCACGCGGCGCCCAAGGCCGCAGGTTGTTAGGGCCCGCGACGCTTCGTGCTTGCCCCTTCGCTTCTCTGCTAAGCCAAGCCCGCGCGCGCCTTGTGCCCGGGGGCTACTGTCGGCGTTCTGGGAACGGGGGTCCCCAGACTTGCCTGCCTGCGGCCTGCGGCGTGGCTCGGGTGGGGGCCCAGCGCGGCCCATCTTCATCAGCCAAAGCTCAAGACCCTCGCGAGGGGCCAAGCCTCATGAGGCGGACGACAGGAAACTTCCTCAAGAGCGGCCTAATCAGGCAGGCTCGCGAGGAGGCGGAGAGATCAATGCAAGGGTACCTCGTGAGGATCCCATGACGCAAGCCATGACGATCAAGGCCAGGCGGGCGCTAGGCGGGCGCTGGCCTGCGCAGGGTCCTTGTTTCCCCTTTGGTGCAAAGGGGGCAAGCACAGGCCAAGGTATCAGGCAAAGGTTACCATTCCGGTGCAACAAGACCAAGACCAGCCGGATGGCCGGACGGAGGTCACCGTGGAGCCCAAGACGGCGTCATCACCAGTGCTTTTGGCAGCCGAAGACCACCTTTGGTCAGGATAACTTGTACTAGATGTTCCCCTTCAAAATGGCCAATTGTTGGCGCCCTTCCCGCTCAATTATTTGGGGAGAGGCCCAGGGCCTCTATAAATAGAGCTAGCCTCCACAAAGGGAAGAGAGGAGAGAAGAAGGAGGGAAAACCCAGTAGAGACTAAGTAGAACACACCGCACCAGCTCAAGAACACCCCTCGCGAGGCTCTTCTTCCCTTGTACTCTCCATCATCAGCCCCAGAGGCAATCCACCACACCACACACTGGAGTAGGGTATTACACCACAACGGTGGCCCGAACCAGTATAAACCTCGTGTCTCTTGTGTTGTTCATCATTTTCATCTTAGTTCACACGAGAGGATCGGACGTAGATCGGTAGGGGAGAGATCTCCTCGCGCACCCAAGTGTTCGAACCTCAAGGGTCTGCCGGAACTCGAAATCCGATAGATTCACCCAGGAAATACCAAGATGTATTTGGATTTGAAGGATACTTTCTGGTGGACCGGAATGAAGAAGGATATTGCGGAGTATGTAGCAGTTTGTGACGCATGTCAGAGAGTAAAGGCAGAGCATCAGAAGCCAGCATGATTGCTACAGCCATTGCCGATACCCGAATGGAAGTGGGATAAGTTAGGCATGGATTTTATTACAGGATTGCCCAGAACTTGTTCAGGCTATGACTCGATTTGGGTTGTAGTCGATCGTTTGACAAAGGTAGCTCATTTCATTCCAGTGAAGACTACTTACACTAGTGCCAAGTTGGCAAAGATATACATGACCAGGCTCATATGTCTGCATGGAGTTCCAAGGAGCATTGTATCAGATAGAGGAACCCAATTTACCTCAAAGTTTTGGAATCAGTTGCATGAAACTTTGGGTACCAGGCTAGAGTTCAATACAACTTTCCATCCGCAGACAGATGGACAGACCGAGAGAGTCAATCAGATTTTGGAGGATATGCTGAGAGCTTGTGCGCTAGATTATGGATCTAGTTGGGACGACAATTTGCCATACGCAGAGTTCTCTTATAACAACAGTTATCAATCCAGTTTGAAGATGGCCCCTTTCAAAGCCTTGTACGGAAGGAGGTGCAGGACCCCATTGTCGTGGGATGAAGTTGGAGACCGCCAGTTGTTTGGACCGGATTTGATTAAAGAGTCTGAACAGAAGGTGAAATTGATTCACGATAGGCTCAAGGTAGCCCAGTCCAGGTAGAAGAGCTACACAGATTCTAAACGCAAGGAGACAGTTTACGAAGTCGGAGACCGAGTCTATCTTCGAGTATCTCCACTTCGAGGAGTTAAGCGCTTTGGAGTTAAGGGAAAGTTAGCGCCACGTTTTTGTGGGACCATACAAAGTTTTGGAACGTATGGGAGAAGTAGCTTATAAGTTGGAATTGCCCGAAGGATTGTCAGGAGTTCACGACGTGTTCCACGTTCCACAGTTGAAGAAGTGCCACGCAGAGATGGCTGATATACCGCTGAGAGATACAGTGCCGCTAGAAGCGATTCAGTTGGACAGTGATTTGACCTACGAGGAGAAACCAGTTAAGATTCTCGAGTATGCCAGCCGAGTCACCCGCAGCAAGGTTATCAAGTTTTGCAAAGTTCAATAGATCCACCACACGAAGGATGAAGCCACCTGGGAACGAGAGGAAGAATTGCTGAAGGACCACCCTCACCTATTTTCTAGCCAACCCGAATCTCGAGGGCGAGATTCATCTTAAGGGGGGTAGGTTTGTAACATCCCAAATTATCAATTTGGAATGTTATACAATAGATCATCTTTGCATATCATATTTTATTGCATTTTGGTTGATCCTAGAAATTTCACGCAACTCAAGGACCCTCGGAGAGAGTTGGGGATTTCGTTATTTTCATATTTGAGTTTTCTCAAATTTTGAAAATAGGATCATTTGATTTTATTTATTTTATCTTCAATTATTTCTATTATAAAAACATGAGAGAGGGAATAAAATGACTTTCCCAAAATAAAGAAATATTGAGGATTTAATAAAAAAAATCAAATAAGAGTTTATTTTGGTTTTATTTGCTATTTTATTTGAATTTAGGAAAAATGCGCGTTTTTCAAAATTGTATTTAGGCCCCAAATAAATGTTCATCCTGTGCGGCTTGATTTTAGAAGCCGGGGAAGATTTTTGGAGTCCGTTTAGTATTTCTTTTCTTTTTTCTAAGCATAATTATTTAAAAAAAAGTCTGAACTAACCTACGGGCCGTATCCGGCCAGGACTCCCTGGCCGGGGCTTTATATAGCGCGCCCCGGGTGCCCAAGTAGCCCAAGCCGCCGCCCCAACCTTAACCCTAAGTCGCCCGCTGCCGCCCCGCCAACGCCGGAGCCCGCCGCTGACGAGGTCGACCCCGTCGCCGCCGGTTTTTTTAGAAAACCGTTGGTTTTCACTGATTTATTTTTGGTTTTTTTAGTTTCATTTTTTAGATAGATTGGGTTTTTCTCGGTTTAGTTAATTAGCGAGCGTTCGCTCGTTCCTTCCTTTTTACGAACGCGTTCATCGTTTAGATCCAGATAACGAATGTTCGTTCATTAATCTGTTCGTCGTTTTTCTTTTTCTTGGATTTATTCCGTGATTTTTCTGATCGCGATTTCTGATCCGATTTTCGTTCTAGTTTAACTTTTTGCTCGTTTTCGGAATCAGGCGATTCAAGCGCCTAGAGTTTCGTCTTGAAACCCTCTTTCCGTTTAACCAACTAAAACCAGTTTGTGCCTCTATAAAATTTGACCTAGATCCAGATTAGTAAACAAAGTTTGTTTGTTTTGCCGTTTGTCTTTCGTTGCTTCGTTCGATTTGATTCTTTTTGCCAACCGGAGTTCTTAAGTTGAACTTTCTGGTTAGATCTCTTATTTGAGTTTTACCTGTGCATTAGTTTAATACTTATTGTATGCTTGTTTGTTTGCGATAGAGTACCCAGAGTGCGCCGCTTGCTACTTCGAATTGCTAGGTTTTGCGGATCATCAGCAAGGCAAGTAACACTTTGATCATACTTCCTATTACCTAGTTTTTGTTGAATTAGATCAATCCTCACACACTGCATGACTAGGATCTAATTAAATTGTGGGTTTGGGAAGTAGATGAGGTAGCACCTATTACTTGTTATTATCAAACCTTGGGAGTTACTTCTACGCGTTGCTTATATTGCTATGCTATGCTAGTAGACGTGGGCAGCCACAAGTTACTATGGGCTCTAGCATAGTTGATTAAGTCGTGCGAACTCTTAAAGTGGTAGACTAGCAGATGTAGGGGAAAGTAGGTGTAATGGTCTACCCGATCGTAAGGTGCTAGCGCTTCTGAAAGACTATGTCTCGGTCATCCGTTTCTCAAACACCATGTAGTGCAAGAATCCCAACGGAGGAGATCGAGTCTTGTGGGGAAAAGTGTGCAAACCTCTGCAGAGTGTATAAACTAATCATGGTTAGCCATGTCCCCGGTTATGGACATCTTGAGTATCTAGTACTTGGATTATCATGTGAATCTCATCATGTTACTCTAATTAATTTTGTTGGGTTTTTAATGATGATGCTTAATTGGGATTGAGAGGGTGTCTACACTCTCAATGTTTAACAACCACCATGATAGTTAAATAAAATTTATTCCTTTGCAGTAGGGAAAAATTGGCTTTACGGCAAACTGTAACCATAGAGCTTTCCACCAGCCAAATATGCATGTAGTATAGCCTTATTCTTTCATTGCTCTCTATGTGTTACCTTGCCAGCATATTCCATGTGCTGACCCGTTTTGGGCTGCAACGTTCATGTAGCAGACTTTTCAGACGACGAGTAAGGTGCCTTTAGGTCGTGGTTCTATACTCAGTGATGCCGTTGGAGTTGATGGACTCATTTATCTTCCAAGCCTTCCACTGTTATTGTTATTAGATGGCCTTAAGCCATATTTATTGTAATAAGTTCTCTTTTGAGACACTCGATGTAATAAGTGTGTGATTGCTACTCTGTTATAAATCCTTCAAGTACTGTGTGGTGTCGGGATTATTGATCCAGGGATGACACTGGAGCACAGAGGTTGGACCGTTTGAGGTCTGGTCGCTACAAACTAGCATCAACTACAAGGAGTAATTAACACTACTAGCAACCTACTAGCACCAATCCCGGACTAGAAGACAAGAATTGGATACAAGAGATGAACTAGGGTTTTGAGAGGAGATGGTGCTGATGAAGATGTTGATGGAGATTGCCCTCTCCCGTTTAGAGGAGCGTTGGTGATGACGATGGCGATGATTTCCCCCTCCCGGGGGGAAGTTTCCCCGGCAGAACAGCTCTGCCGGAGCCCTAGATTGGATCTGCCAAGGTTCCACCTCGTGGCGGCGGAGTTTCGTCCGAGGAGATGGCTTCTGATTTTTTTTCTCATCGAAAGACTTCATATAGTAGAAGATGGACATCGGAGGGCCACCAGGGGGCCCACCAGGTAGGGGGCGCACCCAGGGGGAAGGGCGCGCCCCCACCCTCGTGGGCAGGGTGTGGCCCCCCTGGTGAACTTCTTGCGCTCGGTATTTTTATATATTCTGAAAACGTCTTCCGTGAAGTTTCAGGACTTTTGGAGCTGTGCAGAATAGGTCTCTAATATTTGCTCCTTTTCCAGCCCAGAATCCCAGCTGCCGGCATTCTCCCTCTTTATGTAAACCTTGTAAAATAAGAGAGAATAGGCATAAGTATTGTGACATAATGTGTAATAACAGCCCATAATGCAATAAATATCGATATAAAAGCATGATGCAAAATGGACGTATCAACTCCCCTAAGCTTAGACCTCGCTTGTCCTCAAGCGAAAGTCGAAATCGAAAAATATGTCCACATGTTTAGAGATAGAGGTGTCGATAAAAATAAAATACGGACATGAGGGCATCATGATCATTCTTAGAACAACGACTTATATAATTCTTGTCATATGATTTCTTATGCTAGAGTAATAATTCAATCACAATTTCAAGTATGAATCGTAAACTTCATTGAAAACTAACAAACTATAATCTCAGTCATTGGAGCAATTGCAATTTATCATAACATAGGAAAGAGTCAATGTATAAGAGCTTTTCAGCAAGTCCACATACTCAACTATCATATAGTCTTTCACAATTGCTGACACTCACGCAATACTTATGGGTATGGAGTTTTAATCGGACACAAAGAAATATAGGGGCTTATAGTTTTGCCTCCCAATGTTTTACCTCAAGGGTAATGTCAACAATAATAGTTCATGAAAACTCACATCCAATTAGCCATATATACCAGGATCTTTCCAACATACCGTGCTTGCCAAAGGATAAAATGTAAAAAGGAAGGGTGAAGATCACCATGACTCTTATACAAGGTAGGATATAAAAGTAAAAGATAGGCCCTTCGCAAAGGGAAGCAGAGGTTGTCATGCACTTTTACGGTTGGATGCATAAAATCTTAATGCGAAAGAACGTCACTTTATTTGCCACTTGTGATATGGACCTTTATTATGCAGTCTGTCGCTTTTATTTCTTCCATATCACACGATCGTATAAAGCTTATTTTCTCCCACACTAATAAGTCATACATATTTAGAGAGCAATTTTTATTGCTTGCACCGATGACAACTTACTTGGAGGATCTTACTCAATCCATAGGTAGGTATGGTGGACTCTCATGGCAAAACTGGTTTAAGGGTATTTGGAAGCACACGTAGTATCTCTACTCGGTGCGATGAATTTGGCTAGCATGAGGGGGAAACGCAAGCTCAACCATGTTGGATGATCCATGACAATATAATTTATCTTAGATGTAAGAAAACATAACCCATTACGTTGTCTTCCTTGTTCAACGTCAACTCTTTAGCATGTCATATTTTAATGAGTGCACACAATCATAAAAGATGTCCAAGATAGTATATTTATATGTGAAGACCTCTCTTTCTTTATTACTTCCTATTAATTGCAACGATGACCAAAACTATGTTTGTCAACTCTCAACAACTTTTATTCATCATACTTTTTCTATGTGAGCTCATTACTCTCCATAAGATCCATATGATCTCTTTGTTTCCTTTTTATTCTTTTTCTTTTCTTTTATTCACTTAGGATCATGGCAAAATAATCAAGCCCTTGACTCAACACTAATCTTTATTATATATAGCTCACGGACTCGATTACATAGAGAAATTATAAAGCAAAACTCACAACTAGATCATACTAAGAACTTTTATTCTACTAGATCAAGATATTACCAAAAGGACCGAACTAAGAAAAACGGTAACGATAAAAGTGATGGTGATACGATACCGGGGCACTCCCCCAAGCTTGGTAGTTGCCAAGGGGAGTGCCCATACCCATGTGATTATGCCTCCTTTGTTGGTGAAGTAGGTGGAGTTGTTGATGATTGCGTAGGCTTCTTCCTTAATTTGCGCTTGAGGACAGAATTTTGGTCCCTTAGGTCCTCGATCTCCTGTTCCAGGCTCAGTATCTTTTTGCATAGTTCCTGCTTGTTTTCCTGCAAGAGGCGAAAAGGGATAAACTCGATCTTAGGTTTATTTACTCTATCCGGGAGGCTTGACTTTTTGAACTCCACATGCATGTCCCCAGGTTGAGGTAGTGGGACTTCATCTTCATTTGAGCTCATCTCCTCCTTTCCCTTGGGTTCATAGTCCTCTTCTTCTTCCGTAGTCCAACCACAATTCTCCACATCCCCATAGACCTTAGGATCTGCAAAGTAATCAGCCACATAGCTTTCTCCTTCTGAATCCTGGGACGACATGTTGCTCTGTCTGTAGTAGGACAGCTCAAAACAAAGACAAGAGATATTTGTGTGATATGGGAGTCAAAACCTCCGGGAGATTATATAATGAATTTTTACCGACCAAAATACGTAACATGTAAGAAAACGGAGACCGGAAAGCGCACGAGGTGCCCACGAGGTAGGGGGCGCGCCCAGTAGGGTAGGGCGCGCCCTCCACCCTCGTGGAGGCCTCGTGTCCTTCCTGGACTGCTTCTTATTTTTCTATTTTTCTAAATATTCCAAAACGGAGAAATATTGCCTTAAATACTGTTTTGGAGTCGGTTTACTTACCGTACCACATACCTATTCCTTTTCGGAGTCTGAAACATTCCGGAAAGTGTCCCATATGTATTCATCTAGGGTTATGGTTTCAATAACATTGGTTTCAACATTTATGGGATTACCAGAGATATAATATTTGATTCTTTGACCGTTCACCACCTTCGGATTTGTGCCTTCGAAGTTGTTGATTTTTATGGCACCGGAACGATAGTCCTCCTTGATAACGTAAGGACCTTCCCATTTAGAGAGAAGTTTTCCTGCAAAAAATCTTAAATGAGAGTTGTATAGCAATACATAATCACCTACATTAAACTCACACTTTTGTATCCTTTTACCATGCCATCTTTTACCTTTTTCTTTAAACAATGATACGTCTCCAACGTATCTATAATTTTTGATTGCTCCATGCTATATTATCTACTATTTTCGACATTATTGGGCTTTATTATCCACTTTTATATTATTTTTGGGACTAACCTATTAACCAGAGGCCCAGCCCAGAATTGCTGTTTTTGCCTGTTTTAGGGTTTAGAAGAAAAGGAGTATCAAATGGAGTCCAACCGGAATGAAACCTTCGGGAACGTGATTTTCTCAATGAACAAGACCAGAGAGACTTGGACCCTGCGTCAAGAAAAGAAACAGGAGGCCACGAGGTAGGGGGGCGCGCCCACCCCCACCAGGCGCGCCCTCCACCCTCGTGGGCCCCCTGTTGCTCCACCGACGTATTCCTTCCTCCTATATATACCTACGTACCCCCAAACGATCAGATACGGAGCCAAAAACCTAATTCCACCGCCGCAAATTTTTGTATCCACGAGATCCCATCTTGGGGCCTGTTCCGAAGCTCCGCCGGAGGGGGCATCGATCACGGAGGGCTTCTACATCAACACCATAGCCCCTCTGATGAAGTGTGAGTAGTTTACCTCAGACCTACGGGTCCATAGTTAGTTGCCAGATGGCTTCTTCTCTCTTTTTGGATCTCAATACAATGTTCTCCCCCTCTCTTGTGGAGAACCATTCGATGTAATCTTATTTTTGCGGTGTGTTTGTTGAGACCGATGAATTGTGGGTTTATGATCAAGTCTATCTATGAATAATATTTGAATCTTCTCTGAATTCTTTTATGTATGATTGGTTATCTTTGCAAGTCTCTTCGAATTATCAGTTTGGTTTGGCCTACTAGATTGATCTTTCTTGCAATGGGAGAAGTGCTTAGCTTTGGGTTCAATCTTGTGGTGTCCTTTCCCGGTGACAATAAGGGCAGCAAGGCACGTATTGTATTGTTTCCATCGAGGATAACAAGATGGGGTTTTCTTCATATTGCATGAGTCTATCCCTCTACATCATGTCATCTTGCTTAAGGCGTTACTCTGTTTTAACTTAATACTCTAGATGCATGCTAGATAGCGGTCGATGAGTGGAGTAATAGTAGTAGATGCAGGCAGGAGTCGGTCTACTTGTCTCGGACGTGATGCCTATATACATGATCATACCTAGATATTCTCATAACTATGCTCAATTCTGTTAATTTCTCAATAGTAATTTGTTCACCCACCGTAGAATACTTATGCTCTCGAGAGAAGCCACTAGTGAAACCTATGGCCCCCGGGTCTATCTTTATCATATTGATCTCCTACTACTTAGTTATTTCCTTTGCTATTTACTTTGCCTTTATTTTACTTTGCATCTTTATCATAAAAATACCAAAAATATTATCTTATCATATCTATCAGATCTCACTCTCGTAAGTGGCCTTATAGGGATTTGACAACCCCTATTTGCGTTGGTTGCGAGGATTTATTTGTTTTATGCAGGTGCGAGGGACTCGCACGTAGCCTCCTACTGGATTGATACCTTGGTTCTCAAAAACTGAGGGAAATACTTACGCTAATTTGCTGCATCATCCCTTCCTCTTCGGGGAAAACCAACGCAGTGCTCAAGAGGTAGCAAGAAGGATTTCTGGCGCCGTTGCCGGGGAGGTCTACGCAAAAGTCAACATACCAAGTACCCATCACATACCATTATCTCCCACATTACATTATTTGCCAGTTGCCTCTCGTTTTCCTCTCCCCCACTTCACCCTTGCCGTTTTATTCACCCTCTCTCTCTCTATCTTCCCTCTCTATTTGCCTCTTTTTGTCTGCTTGCTTTTTGTTTGCTTGTGTGTTAGTTTGCTTGCTTGTCATGATGGCTCAAGATAATACTAAATTGTGTGACTTCACCAATACCAACAACAATGATTTTATTAGCGATCTGATTGCTCCTCTTACTGATGCTGAATCTTGTGAAATTAATACTGCTTTGCTAAATCATGTCATGAAAGATCCGTTTTACGGCCTTCCTAGTGAAGATGCCGCTACCCATCTAAATAGCTTCATTGATTTGTGTGACATGCAAAAGAAGAAATACGTGGATAACAATATTGTTAAATTGAAGCTATTTCCTTTTTCACTTAGAGATCGTGCTAAAGCTTGGTTTTCATCTTTGCCTAAAAATAGTATCGATTCATGAAACAAGTGCAACGATGCTTTTATCTCTAAGTATTTTCCTCCCGCTAAGATCATCTCTCTTAGAAACGATATTATGAATCTTAAGCAACTTGATCATGAACATGTTGCACAAGCTTGGGAGAGAATGAAACCAATGATACGTAATTGCCCTACTCATGCTTTAAATTTGTGGATGATTGTTCAAAATTTTTATGCCAGATTGAATTTTGCTTCTAGAAATCTTTTAGATTCGGCCGTGGGGGCACTTCTATGGAAATCACTTTAGGAGAAGCTACTAAACTCCTAGATAATATTATGGTTAATTATTCTCAATGGCACACTGAAAGATCTACTAATAAAAAGGTGCATGTGATAGAAGAAATTAATTTTTTGAGCGGAAAGATGGATGAACTTATGAAATTATTTGCTAATAAGGGTGTTTCTTCTGATCCTAATGATATGCCCTTGTCTACTTTGATTTAGAATAATAATGAATCTATGGATGTGGATTTTGTTGGTAGGAACAATTTTGGTAACAACGCGTATAGAGGAAATTTTAATCCTAGGCCTTATCCTAGTAATCCCTCTAATAATTATGGTAATTCCTACAACAATTCTTATGGAAATTATAATAAGATTCCCTCTGATTTTGAATCTAATATTAAAGAATTTATTACTTCGCAAAAGAATTTTAATGCTATGATTGAAGAAAAATTGCTTAAGATTGATGATTTGGCTAGGAACATTGATAGAATTTCTCTTGATGTTGATTCTTTGAAACGTAGATCTATTCCACCTAAGCATGATATCAATGAGTCTCTCAAAGCCATGAGAATTTTGATTGATGAGTGCAAAGAAAGAACCGCTAGGATGCGTGCTAAGAAAGATGCCTTTATAAGAGCGTGTTCTTCTAGTTCCTATGAAAATAAAGATGAAGATCTAAAAGTTATTGATGTGTCCCCTATTAAATCTTTGTTTTTTAATATGAATCTTGATAATGATGGGACTGAATATGATCCACCTTTACCTAGAAGGCGTTCCAAGAATTCGGAATTTGTTGATCTTGATGCTAAATTTGATAAAAGTGGGATTGAAGAAATTAAAACCCTAGATGTTGCTAAACCCACTATTATGGATTTCAAGGAATTTAACTATGAAAATTGATCTTTGATTGATTGTATTTCCTTGTTGCAATCCATGCTAAATTCTCCTCATGCTTATAGTCAAAATAAAGCGTTTACTAAACATATCAATGATGCGTTGATGCAATCTTATGAAGAAAAACTTGAATTGGAAGTTTCTATCCCTAGAAAACTTTATGATGAGTGGGAACTAACTATTAAAATTAAAATTAAAGATCATGAATCCTATGCTTTATGTGATTTGGGTGCTAGTGTTTCCACGATTCCGAAGACTTTGTGTGATTTGTTAGGATTCCGTGATTTTGATGATTGCTCTCTAAACTTGCACCTTGCGGATTCCACTATTAAGAAACCTATGGGAATAATTAATGATGTTCTTATTATGTGCCCGTAGATTTTATTGTTCTTGACATAGATTGTAATCCTGCATGTCCTATTATTCTTGGTAGACCTTTCCTTAGAACGATTGGTGCAATTATTGATATGAAGGAAGGACATATTAGATTCAAATTTCCATTAAGGAAAGGCATGGAACACTTTCCTAGAAAGAAAATTAAATTACCTTATGAATCTATTATGAGAGCCACTTATGGATTGCCTACCAAAGATGGCAATACCTAGATCTATTCACTACAGGAATCAGCTACTTTGCCGTCTGCCACGGCGGACGGCAAAGGCATGAACGGCGGACGGCAAAAGGCTCCGGCAAAGTAGGCTTCGGTAAACAGCTACTTTGCCGTCTGATACTGATGGCAAAGTCTTTGCCGTCCGCCGCAGACGGCAAAGAGAGCGCGGCAGACGGCAAAGAAGGCGGACGGCAATAATTGCACTGTCAGTCCGTTAAGTGGCTAACGGCAGGCCTTTGCCGTCCGCCGCTGACGGCAAACTTTCTAGTGTCTTTGCCGTCCGCCGTATGATGTCATCTACACGTCACTACATGGCAGGTTCTTTGCCGTCTGCCACTGATGGCAAAGTCTTTGCCGTCTGCCACTGTAGGCAAACTGACCAAACGGGTCAGCTCCCAGGAAGCATAGCTGGATGCCACGTGTCTTCTTTGCCGTCCGCGGCAGACGGCAAAGAGCCCGTTGCCGTCGGTGGCAGACGGCAAAGAGCCTGCATATTGGCTCTTTTATCTGTTTTTTATTAAATCCAACAATTTTCACCACAAATATAGATGACATATATAGATATATTTCAAAAGGCCATTACAGAGCAAACATATAAGATATCCAACACATAACTTCATCATCCAACCATATATATTACATGCATAGTTCCATCATACATAACAAGTTCAACATAGAGGCATCCAACCATATATAGTACAATAGTTTCATCCAACGATACATGCATAGTTCAACGATACAAAAGAAACAGAGAAAGGGATAAGGAGCACTCCATCTATGCAAGCTTTCGTCAAGTGAATGAACTCTGCAAAATGAAAAATAAGAAAGTTAGAACAAGAAGAGTAGAACAAGAAGAAGAGTAGAACAAGAAGAAGACTAGAGCAAGAAGAGTAGAACAAGAAGAAGACTAGAACAAGAAGAGTATGTCATTTATGAGCTAACTTACGTGAAATGGATCATATATGAGCTAACTAAGTTGAAATGGGTCGTTTATGAGCTAGCTAAGGTGAAATGGATCATTTATGAGCTAACTTAGTTGAAATGGGTCGTTTATGAGCTAACTAAGGTCAAATGGATCGTTTTTCAGGTAACTAAGGTGAAATGGATCTTTTTTAGCTAACTTAGATGAAATGGATCATTTATGAGCTAACTTAGTTGAAATGGATCGTTTTTTAGCTAACTTAGGTGAAATAGATCATTTATGAGCTAATTTAGTTGAAATGGATCTTTTTGAGCTAACTTAGGTGAAATGGATCATGTAAGAGCTAATTTAGGTGAAATGGATCGTTTTTTAGGTAACCTAGGTGAAATGGATCGTTTATGAGCTAAATTAGTTGAAATGGATCGTTTATGAGATAACCTAGGTAAGATTGGTCATTTTGGAGTTAACCTAGGTGAAATGGGTCATTTTAAAGCTAACGTAGGTAAAATGGATCATTTAGGAGCTAATCTAGGTAAAATGGGTCATTTTTTAGCTAACTTGGATGAACTGGATCATTTATAAGCTAACCTAGGTAAAGTGGGTCATTTTAGAGCTAACTTAGGTAAAATGGATCGTCTATAAGCTAACTAAGCTAATTATGCAATTTTTGACATAAGTAAGCTAAGTACAGATCGTTTTAGAGCTAACTTAGGTAAAATGGATGGTTTTGGAGGTCAGTAAGCTTATTAAGTCATTTTGGAGGTGAAGAAGCTAAGTCTAGGTCATTATGGTAAGCATTGGAGGAAATAAAGCTAAGTCTAGGTCTTTATGCATGTGTTAAGCAAAACACTAGATAAACTTACCAAGATGTAGGAGGTGTAGGAGCGGGGTGGCTCGTGTCGGTAGCTGGAGAAGGATCGTGCGATGCTTGTCTGGAGTTACGCTGCACCAAAGATCATTTCCAATGTCTTGTTAGCATGATGACACTCAAATGTTAAGACTAGCAAGTAATGTCCATTCAATAAAACTCACCGTGGTCCCAGGAGCAATCACTGGCATCGGCGGAGCGGTCTGACCTGTCTTCTCGCACACAGACTGCACATTTGGTTTTGACGACTCAGTCATACTAGTTAGTAATGAGACAAACACTACATGAATGTTTTGGCTAATCTGCAGAAGAAACTTACCACAAGGAGCTCGTACATGGCCCTTGCCTGCATGTCATTCCGTGCCCTCTCCTCCTCCATCGTCTTTGTTGTCCTCTCCTCCAACTCACGCTGCCTCTCCGCCGCCTCCGCCAGAAGTTTCTCCGTTCTATCTCTCTCACTCTGTATAGCAGCCTGCAACACCACTCACATGACCATTTGTAATCATTGATGGAAGCGCACACAATGTAATGGAGAAAGATAACTGAGTACGTATCACTAACCTTGATGGCGAGTTGCACTGGCCGTTCATGAGGCCTTATCTCAGGAGCGGAGCTCAACTGGCGCGCCTTGATCTCCGGGAGAGTGCTAGGACAATGGATAAGTCCATCTCCAATGGCTATGGAGCCATGGGACCTCCCGCCACCAGATATCATCAACAGCTCTGGATCAATGGGACCCTGGCTCGGGTTAAAGTCCTCCCCTTTCCTCGCCTTCCCCTCATCTCTATATCTCACGAGCTTGTTGTGGGAGGAGATGTTGGTGAAGTTGTTTGCATCATCGAGGTCAGACTGAGAGAAAGCCTTGACTTTCTTGAAAGAGGCAGTGTGGGCCATGGCATACAGGTCGTACACCTCTGGCACCTTATCCGCCTTATTGTAGCGTGCCTGAAAGAGAGAAACAATGAAAATTAGTAATTAAAGGGCTCAAGCTAGCATGATGAATGAATTGCATGAATCATGAAGCAAACCACATACCCAGTTGCGCCCGAACTGATATAAGTTGGAGCTGCCTTGATGGTGTGGCACACCTTCCATTTGGGCACGTTTTTCCTTGGCCTCGTTGTGGAGGGCTAGCCATCGTTGTGAGCACCACTCATCGACCAACACCTCCCAACAATCCATCCGATCCGCACACCATCTCGGAGGCGCCTAAGTTAGCAAATAGAAACTTGAGCGCTACGGCTAAGAATTACTAAATGAAGGAACTTAAGTAGAGAAGGCCTTAAGAATTACCTTCATGTACTGCTCGTTACTCAGGAACTTATCGCGGCACGCCGGCTTGGTCTTCTTGATACCACGCAAGGCGTAGTAGTCTCGAACAGCCTGCACCCGAGCCTCGTGCCGTAAGTTCTGGAGTAGGCGCTTGCAGACGTTCTCGATAACATGTGCCGCGTCCTCCTCGTATCCCTCCTCACACCTGTAGAATGTCTGCAATCAAATGAGACAATATTGATTAGTACAATTAATAACTAGCTAGTTGAAGATTTTTAAATGTGTAAAGGAGAAATTACCCAGAACTTTCTGATCACCATGTCTGCCCTCGTGTTGCACACGACACCGTCGATAATCTCATCCGGCGGGGCCGGGGCAGCCACGTAGTGCTCCCAGCTCAATCCAAGCTCTGGAAGCCGACCCTCACCAGGCAACGTGACAAACCCCAGGAAGTTTTGCCGGCAAAGAACTCCAAGGACGGAGTTGGGCCGGCGGACACTACGATGGTGGTCCCAACCCCTGCAGCATGACAAGGCCAACGCATTAGTTATTTGAAAAAACGTGAATGCACAAGGTACAAAAATATTAAATGCACTTACGTACCTCTCCCCATCAGGGAAAATCAACCACCTCTGCTCGCGGGTCACCGGCACGGACGGGAGCCGTGTAGCACCACGCTGGTAGACGGTGCCCCCCTCCTCCTCAAGATCAGTCGGCTCCCCGCCATCATCAGCATGGCCACTCGTCTCCTCGGGCTGATCCGGCCAGGTACCCCATCCGGACGTGTGCTCCTCCGGGGTCACGTGGGCCGAACTCTCGTGGGCCGAAGGCCAGTCGACCCGAGGCTCGTGGGCCCAAGACCCGTGGACCGGAGGCTCGTGGACCGGAGTCCGTGTAGCCTCCTCCTCGGACGAGTCCACCCTAGCAGTCACGTGCTCGGGTGAAACGGCTGGGGGTGGCAGCGAGGAAGGCGCCGTAGCAGTCACCCTACCTCCTCTCCCACGACCACGTGCCCCACCTCCTCTCTTCCTACCTCGTCCCCTGCTGGGCACCGCGGTCGACGAAGAAGGGCCCGGCGGTGTGGCCATACTGTCCAGCAACGCTCGGCGGAGAGGTGCGTCTGGAATGGAAGACCTCAGACCACGCTCCCGACCAGCGCCCACCATCTTTCAACACCTGCCATGACAAACAGTAAATGAAATTAGTACAACATAAAAAAAGACCGACATGAATAATAATATGTGTATCACTTAAGTGTATCATCATCAAGTACAACATAAAAAAATGTAATACCTGACACTACTAATAATCTCGATCAGTATCATCAATAAATGCATAATCATCATCATCACTATAATCAATGACGGGCTCATAGGGTTCATTGGCATCAACATGTGCAAGGCCACCTTGACGTAATCGGTCAAGCATTGACAGGTCATCCGCAGTAGTAACCTCTTCTTGTTCCGGCTCTTCTTGTTCCTCCTCTGGGGTGATGTCGGATTCATTGTCGCTGTCTACTTCAATGTTTTGGGGTGAAGTATAGCGGTTCTTGAAACGCTTTTTGGAAAGACGTGTCTCTTGGAAGAATTCTCCTTCATATGTGTCTGGGTTAATGTGAGGTTCATAATCCTGTTCCTTTGGGGGAGAAAGTCTAGCACGTGGCGGCACTTCATAAACGACATCCCACCCTTTCAGATTTGGATTAGTTTGGCAGGCCCACGGTAGATAGAATACTTGGGTCGCCTGTTGAGCCATAATATAGACATCAGGAACATCTAAATGAGTGCTTTGGTTGATTTCAACTAGCCCTACATGTTCATGAGTCCTTCTAGTCTCCTTCGGCTGAAACCAATAACATTTGAAGACTACGACATTCGGTGGATTTTCACCATAGAACAGAAGTTCATAAATTGCTTCAACTCTCCCATAATACTCGGTACCTCCTTCGCCGATAGCAGATACACAACAATTTGTTTACTTTCAGTCGGCCATAGATAGCTCTTTGCCATAGGTACGAAAGCGATACCCGTTGATGTCGTACTTGTCAAATGAACGGACCTTATAGTCAAAACCATTAGCGACTTGTCTCAATTCAGCGTCCATAGACTCTGAATTAGCCTACAAGTTTAATATGAAAGGATTGTTGCATTATGCACAAATTAGCGAATGATATGAAATTGTCTAATAGAAATTACCGTTTGTTTGAACCAAGAGATGAAACCGGGATAGCCACCTCCTTGCTTTGCGAGAAGCTCATACTCTTCGACGGAATCCTTTTGGATCTCCGCTCCATACGAGAATATGGTGACGTATCGACTGTATGACATATCCAGGAATAAGAGTAGTTCAAAGGAAATAGAAGTTGCGAAACAATGTACCGAGAACTTACTCGATGTACGGCCGCACTTCTATCAGGTTGTTGAAGATATACAATGAAATGGTCCACCATTCTTTGTTATCCAAAGATACTGGATGTGAAACACTAGCTGGTGCGAGATTCCCTTTGAATAGGCTGAGGTTGGATCCACCCTTTTTAGGCTCGTCAGCATTGTACCGAGGCTTCGGATTATGCAAATGACGATTTTTGGCTTCGTAGTGCGCTGTTACGAAGTTTGCCGCCTCCTCTGTGATGAATGCCTCAGCCATCGATGCTTCAATTCTACGTTTGTTTTTACATTTTTCTCGAAGTGTCTTCTGCATCCTCTCAGTTGGGTAGCACCAACGATTTTGCACGGCCCCCCCCAATCTTGCCTCGGTCGAGAGATGCAAAATCAAATGCTGCATTGGATTAAAGAAGCCCGGTGGAAAGATCTTCTCTAACTTGCAGATCAACTCCGGCGCCAACTCTTCCATTTCTTCTAGCATGCCAGGCGATAGTTCTTTCGCACAAAGAACACGGAAGAAATAGCTGAGTTCTGCCAGTACTAGCCATTCATCCTCAGGGATGAAGCCACGCAACATCACTGGCATTACCCGCTCAATCCATATGTGCCAATCATGACTCTTGAGACCAAATATCTTCAGTTTATCAAGATTCGCTCCCCTCTTTAGATTCGCTGCATACCCATCGGGGAACATCAACTGCTGTTGCACCCACAAGAGAATTTCCCTCATAGCTGGCCTTCCAAGATTGAACCATGCCTTTGGCTTCGTCCAGTTCTGCTTTCCTTTCGGTTCTTTCATGTTTTGTAACGGCCTATCACATAGCGCCTCCAGATCGACTCTAGCCTTAGTATTATCCTTTGACTTCCCATCTATGCCGAACAATGTACCAAAAAGTGCCTCGGCGATATTCTTCTCAGTGTGCATCACGTCGATGTTGTGTGGGTAAAGGAGGTCTTTGAAGTAAGGCAGATCCCATAAGCATGTTTTGTGAGTCCACGCATGCTTAGTATTATACCCCTTGAAGTACCCTGGACGTTGTGGATATGGCTCGAGAGCGTTTAACTGATCCAGGGTCTGTTGGCCTGTCAATGCAGGTGGTGCAGAGTTTTTGACAACTCTACCCCTGATGAAGTTCTTCTTGTCTTTCCTGAACTTATGGCGAGGATCCAGGAACTGTCTATGCATGTCGAAGCAAGAAAACTTGCGACCGGCCTGAAGCCAACGAAACTCAAGAGCTCCCTTGCATGTGGGGCACGGGAACCTTCCATGCACACACCAGCCAACGAATAGCGCATACGCCGGCAAGTCATGCGTCGAGTACATGTACCAGACGCGCATTATGAAGTTTCGTTTGCTAAAGGCGTCGTATGTCTTGAACCCATTATCCCAGGCTTCTTGCAATTCGTCCTTAAGCGGCTGCATGTACACATTCATATTTTTGCCCGGATAATTGGGTCCTGGAATTATCAACGTCAGGAAAATGTTCTTTCTTTGCATAATCTGTCCGGGGGGGAGATTGAGTGGAAAGACAAATACGGGCCAACAACTGTATTGGGCTGCCGTCATACCAAACACACTGAACCCATCTGTGCTGATGCCGACTCGAGGATGCCTCGGATCTGCCGCTTTGTCAGCATGTAATTCATCAAACTTTTTCCACGCAACACCATCCGATGTGTGTACCATCATCAGATTCCCATCTGCATCTAGTTCGGTTCTTCTACCTGTTTTGTGCCATGTCATCTATCTGGCCGTCTCTTCGACCATGAAAAGACGTTGAAGTCTTGGTACGATTGGCATATACCGAAGAACACTAACGGGGATTCTGGTCTGTGTCTTCTCACCCATACCGTTGTCTACCACAATATACCTGGAAGACTTGCAAATGGGACAATAGTTCAAGTCCGCATAGTCAAGCCTAAATAAGGCACATCCTTTCTCACAGGCATGTATCTTCTCATAGGGCATCTTCAGTGCATGGAGGATTTTGTCCGACTGGTACAGGTTTGCAGGCATTACATGGCCTTTGGGTAGAAAGCGTCCAAATACTGTCATAATTGCGTCATAGCATTCTCTGCCCAAGTTAAACTGAGCCTTCAGAGCCATTACTTGTGAGATGGCATCCAACTGACAAAGCTCAGTGTGCTCGTGGAGCGGACATTTCGAAGACTCCAACATTTCATTGAAGGCCTTTGCAGATTCCTCCATCTCCTCGTCCGAATCCCGAGCATCATCATAGCCTTGCACCATGTTTTCCATCCCGGTACCATGCTCGTCGGTGCGACGACGATCCACCTCAGCTCGGTCACGTTGGGCAGACTCACCATGAAATGTCCACACCGTATAATCGGGCGTAAAACCACTCTTCTGCAGGTGTTTGCCCATTTCAGCCTCTGTCTTGTTTTCCCAATTGCCGCACCGGAAACAGGGGCACCAGGTTTTCTTTTGGCCATTTGCAAATGCGGCTTGCACAAACCCCTTAGTTTTTGTGAACCATTCAGCGCTCCATTTGTTCTGACCAGTGTGACCGGTATACATCCAAGCACGGTCACTCATCTTGACTTTCAGAGCTACTGGACACACAACAATTATATATGTAATTCACCATGTATATATTCATCAGTTGATCTACTTTGTCAATTTTATTACGTCCATGCAACCTACACTCTAATTGGTAATGATAGGTCCTAATCCCACTCGTGTATGTGTAGATTGGGTTTATTTTCCCATGCTATGCTCCGGATCCGACGCAAAATTTCGGCAGCACCTCCCCGCTGTTCTCCTGATACACGTCTCTGCAATAAACAGAGAGGATGTGTACCCGGAGAACAACAGGGGAGGCACTGACGAAATATATGCGTCGGATCCGGAGCAAAGCATATGGAAAAACGAACCCAATCTACACATACTCGGGCTGTCCATGGATAGCGTTGGACAATTCGAAAGAATCAAGGTTATAAATATGCAAATGCATGCATATTTATAACTATGACGCTTTCGAACGGGAGACACATATTGGTTACGCATACTGATGATTCAAGACACATATATAGCTAGCTATCAAGTTTCATCGGAATAGATCAAATAATTAATGGGGGAGGAGGACTTGTCATTTGTGCTCACCCACGAACGAAGGGGCAGAACTCGTCAAACGCACGGCGAGGTCGTCGAACACCAAACCTCGCAGCGATGAAACAACTGCACATTTAAAACTACACGATCAACACAATTATATATGATGTTTTTCATAACAAAATCGAAAAATATATGACCTAACTAATAATTCACAAATATATGACCCCGTCGGCCTCTGGAAGGCCAAAGAACACCTTTTCGGGAGGTGTCGGTGGTCGGGGTGTCCTGTCGGTGTCGGGGTGCCGTGTCGGGGTCGGGGTGCTGTTTCGGGGTCGGGGGGTCGGGGTGTCGTGTCGATGTCGGGGTAGTGTCGTGTCGGTGTCGGGGTGTTGTTTCGGGGTCGGGGTGTGGTGTCGGGTTAGGCTCGGGGTCGGGGTGTCGGGTCAGGCTCGGGGTCGGGGTGTCGGGTCAGGCTCGGGGGGTCGGGGTGTCGGGGTCGGGGTCGGGGTGTCGGGTCAGGCTTGGGGGGTCGGGGTGTCGGGGTCGGGGTCGGGGTGTCGGGGTCGGGGTCGGGGTCGGGGTGTCGGGGTCGAGGTCTCGGGGTCGGGGTCTCGGGGTCGGGGTGTCGTGTCGGGGTGCCGGGTCGGGGTCTGGGTACCGTGTCGGGTCGGGGTTGGGGTCGGGGTCGGGGTCGGGGTCGGGGTCGGGGTCGGGGTCTCAGGGTCGGGGTGCCATGTCGGGGTGCCGGGTCGGGGTCTGGGTAACGTGTCGGGTCGGGGTCGGGGTGTCGGGGTCGGGGTCAGGGTGTCGGGTCAGGCTTGGGGGGTCGGGGTGTCGGGGTCGGGGTGTCGGGGTCGGGGTCGGGGTCGGGGTCGGGGTGTCGGGGTCGGGGTCGGAGTCGGGGTGTCGGGGTCGGGGTCTCGGGGTCGGGGTGTCGTGTCAGGGTGCCGGGTCGGGGTCAGGGTACCGTGTCGGGTCGGGTTTTTTTCCTTTTCTTCTTCTTCCTCTTTTTTCCTTTTCTTCCTTTTTTTCCTTCTTCTTCTTCTTCTTCTTCTTCTTCCTCCTTTCCTTTTTCCTCTTCTTCTTCTCCTCCTCTCCTCTTTTTTCTTCTTCTTCTTCCTCTTCTTCTTTTTTCTTCTCCTCCTCCTCTTCTTCTTCTTCTTCTTCTTCTTCTTCTTCTCCTGATCTCTTCTTTTTCTCTTTTTCTTCTTTCCTAAAACTAAACTAAACCTAAACCTAAAACTAAAAAAACAGAAAAAGAAAAAAACTAAATCTAAACCTAAAACTAAACTAAAACTAAACCTATAAACCTAAAAACTAATCCTAAAACTAAAACTAAATCTAAATTAAACATAAACCTAAAACTAAAAAAACAGAAAAAGGAAAAAAGGAAGAAGCTCACCTGCAGGGTGGAGGAGGGGGGCGGTGCGGCCTGGGGCGGCGGAGGAGCGGGGCGGGGCGGGGCGGCCTGGGGCGGCGGCGCCGGGCCCGGCCGGGGCGGCGGGGCGCGGAGGTGCCGGCGCCCAGACGGCAGGGCGGCGGGGGCGGCGGGGGCGACGGGGCGGGGGGCGCTGGGGCGGCAGCGGGGGCGCTGGGGCGGCGGCGGGGCGTGGTGCGACGGGGTGGCGAGAGGTGGGAGAGAAAGAGAGAGAGGGGGGTGTGGGGCGCGGCCCCGTTAACGTTACGTGGGGCCTCCCTCTTTGCCGTCCGTGGCACTTTGCCGTCCGCCTTCTTGCTCTTTGTCGTCCGCTAGCGGACGGCAAAGAGGGGGCCCGTTAGATTTTTGTTTTTTTACAGTTCGTCAGTGGGGCCCCTCCCTCTTTGCCGTCTGCTAGCCGACGGCAAAGAATCTTTGCCGTCCGCTAGCCGACGGCAAAGAACTGGCTGATGGCAAACTTGGTCTTTGCCATCAGCCAGTTCTTTGCCATCTGCTTTTTGGAAGCTGATGGCAAGGAGCTTCTTTGCCGTCCGCTAGCGGACGGCAAAGAACTGGCAGATGGCAAACTAGCTGATTCCAGTAGTGATTCTTGCTTATTATGCCTAGCTAGGGGCGTTAAACGATAGCGCTTGTTGGGAGGCAACCCAATTTTATTTTTATTACTTGCTTTTTGCTCCTGTTTAGTAATAAATAATTTATCTATCCTCTGTTTTGGTTGTGTTTTCTGTGTTTAATTAGTGTTTGTGCCAAGTAGAACCGTTGGGAAGACTTGGGGAAAGTCATGTTGAACTTGCTGTAAAAAACAGAAACTTAAGCGCTCACGAGAACTGCTGTCATTTTTATTTGGAAAGTGATATTTAGTTAATTCTTTTTGAAGATGATTAATAGATAAATTCCTCACGTCCAGCAATTTATAGAATTTTTGGGGTTCCATATCTTGCGCTAGCTACAGATTACTACAGACTGTTCTGTTTTTTACAGATTCTGTTTTTCTTGTGTTGTTTGCTTATTTTGATGAATCTATGGCTAGTAAAATAGTTTATAAACCATAGAGAAGTTGTAATACAGTAGGTATAACACCAATATAAATAAATAATGAGTTCATTACAATACCTTGAAGTGGTCTTTTATTTTCTTTCGCTAACGGAGCTCACGAGATTTTCCACTTTATGTTTTGTGTTGTGAAGTTTTCAAGTTTTGGTTAAGATTTGATGGATTATGGAACAAGGAGTGGAAAGAGCCTAAGCTTGGGGATGCCCATGGCACTCCCAAGATAATCTAAGGACACCTAAAAGCCAAAGCTTGGGGATGCCCCGGAAGGCATCCCCTCTTTCGTCTACTTCTGTCGGTAACTTTACTTGGAGCTATATTTTTATTCGCCAGATGATATGTGTTTTGCTTGGAGCGTCTTGTATGATTTGAGTATTTGCTTGTTAGTTTACCACAATCATCCTTGATGTACACACCTTTTGAGAGAGCCATACATGATTTGGAATTTGTTAGAATACTCTATGTGCTTCGCTTATATCTTTTGAGTTATATAATTTTGCTCTAGTACTTCACTTATATCTTTTAGAGCACGGTGGTGGATTTGTTTTATAGAAACTATTGATCTCTCATGCTTCACTTAGATTATTTTGAGAGTCTTAATAGCATGGTAATTTGCTTAAAATCGTAATATGCTTGGTATACAAGATTAATAATATAACTTTCTTATGAGTGTGTTGAATACTATCACTACTAGGAAAAAGGCTACTAGCAGCACGGGTAAAATGGCTACTAGCAGCGCGGGTACCCGCGCTACTAGTATCGCGCTACAGCTAATAGTTAGTTGTAGCGTGGGTGCACCCGCGCTACTACTAAAAAGTTAGTAGTAGCGCTGGTGCACACCCGCGCTACTACTATTTGAACCCGCACTACTACTATCAAAATAGTAGTAGCGCTTCTAGTATACTAGGCGCTACTACTATGCTAGATAGTAGTAGCGTGTAGTTTTCCCCAGCGCTACTACTAACAAATTATAAATTAAAAAAAGAAAAATTACGTGCATTATTCATAGATAGAAATCAGGGACACGTCCAGTGCAAAATAAATTAAACACACACAACCGAAGGTGGCTACCTTCCCTAGTGTTCCACCACCAGCCTAAACAGACCACTTCTCTACATGTATCTACCAAGGCTCGGAGTTGAGACGCCGGAGGACCCGAATCCTCCCTCACCCCGAAAGATGGCGCTGAGGTCCTCTACCTCGGTGACATCCGGCATCATGATCACATGGACGATCATCCATGCGGCGCGGTTGCTGTGCTTCACGTCGAAGTCCACCTCTAAGTGGTTGAAGAGCACGACGCCCACTAGGATGTCGTAGTCAGTGTCAATCACCCCTACGGCCACGTCGGGAAAGTGAAAACTTGTTAGTACGCATCAGAGTTCAAATCCGGTAGGGTATTTTCTTTCTTTTTAGCACATGCACATGCATCAATAGTAACAGCCAGAGGCTAGTCCTTACTTTTTGCTCGAGACATGAAGAAGGCCAGGTCCCCTCTTTGTTGCACGAATGAATCAAAGGAAGACACTGCCACAAGACATGAAGAAGGCCGGGTACCCTCCTTCTGTAAATAGCTCAAGTGCCTAAAGTTGCAAGGAATCTTAATACAATGAACTCATAGTAATGCATAATAACAAGAAAAAAGAAGAAAATCATGAATCCTAAAGAAAAAGATCATTATGTGAGTCAAGATAATGTGGGTAAAAGTATTCATTAATAAGAAAATTGGGCTGAGATTTCTCAAGTGACATTTGTTTCACCAACAACGATTAGTGACAAGGCATGTAAGATTTACCTGCGCAGCATCAGCATACCCTCTGGTCCTTGCAAGAACTTGAAGACCAAGGTTCTAGCTTTCTCCCCACTGACTAGCACAAGTGCAATAGCACCGTCACTGTACATTAACCCAAGATCTGCTTTTCATAGGAACAGTAAAAGCTCTACTTAACCCAAGATCTGCAATTTTCAGTATCATCTTCTCCTTGTCAACCAATAGATTTTGGGCTTTAAATCCCTATGATATCAAAGAGGAACAATCGTAAATCACATTAGCAACAATTGCAATATGTTGTATGGGCCGATAAATACAGCAACATAAATCAGAAAACAAAGGTCTGACCGATGAAGGACACCATGGCCATGGCAGTGTGCAATTCCTTTGCATAACTGATACAAAAAACTCTACAAGAAAGTAAAGAAAGTTGTCTATTAGCCCAAAACAGACCTATCAAAATTAAACTGGGCTCTGCCATCTTCTATCCAATGAAAATTAATGATAGCATCCTCAAAAAAAGGCATGAAGATGAATTGATTCCAAAGCTAACAACAAATTAATCTGTACTTGAGTGCATGCAAAATAGAGAACGCCAGCAGCAGTCAACATTGAGTTTCAACCATTATACTAGCACTACTTAGTTCCTAATTTAGTCTCCTGCAACTAGGCTAGAGTAGTAGAGTTTGCATATTTTTTGACGAATTCAAACCGGCTACAAATTCACATTGTAGTTCGCTCTGATTGCATATCAATGTTCTGCACGTTTCCGATGCAAAACTCAGAGTTCAGAATGGGCATATACAAGGAAGTGCCAAGTCCTCAGATTGATGGATAGGAGACTCAGCCGATGTAGCATCGGCAGAAAGCCAAGTGAGTAGGGCAAGGGCAAATCAGCCTCAAAACTAATTAAAATCGCTACCTTGACGACCTGAGTTGGGAGCGGCTTATGGGCGGGCCCACGGCAGTAGGCCTTGAACCTGTACATATCCTTGCAATTTGACTCAAAAATAAAAACAGGGCAGCTTAATTTCAGTCGCCACAACCAAATTTTTCAAAAAATTTGCCACCCTTTTCTTCTACATCGTAGCGCAGAAATCTACCGATGTGTATGCGCATGCTTGACAATTTTTGAATAAACTGAGCACAAGCATACAATCTCCTAGTATAATCAGTACACCCACGCGAGATTCAAAGCTATGAACAGAGGACAGCCACATCTAGAACATGAGAGATCACTCAGGAAACTCCCTAGAATTCTGTGCAATTTGTGCAACCGTGGACAAAGTACATGCCCAGAGGGCGGGCAGCGGGGTAGATCTCGGCTAAGCTTACTCGGTCGAGCTCCCGGAGGAGGGAGAGGCCGGCGACAGTGAAGTAGGCGAGGGTGAGGTGGTTGACCTCCTGCATGGCGTAGCCGTCAGGGAGCTCGGATGAAATGAGCTCCAGGAACGTCGCGTGGCGCGCGCATGCGAACCCGGCCGGCTCCTCCTGGTCCCCCATCTCCGGCGGTCATCGGCCGTGGAAAGTGAAGGCCTCTCTCTCCTCATCGCCGCCGATTGGTCTGACCGATGCAGGGGCACGAATCCGGGCGCGCTTGGGACTTTGGGAGGGGGCTGAGATGAGGTGACAGTCCCTCGGGGCCGCCGCACTGCCCCACCTCCATGCCGCGGCGAGGAGCAGCCCGGGCTGGCCGTCGTGATGGGCCTTGTCGGCTGGGCGGTGGAGGATCTCGGCATGGATCAGAGAAATGGAGAGATCCCATCGACAAAGGAGATGAGAGGAGGTGGAGGGGATGTGAATCAGGGGTGGGTGGGGTGCGGGAGTGGGTGGACTGGGACGGTTGACGGGATGGGGGATGGGACTGAAATGCTAGCGGTAGCGCAGGGTATCTCACCGGCGCTACAGATATTCACTTAGCAATGGCGATGGTTTAAAACCCACGCTACTACTACGGTCTATCCGCGAGGCACGGTCGAGAATATTTACTAATAGCGTGTTATTTTTTGCCACGCGCTACTAGTAAATAGTACCAGTAGCGCGGGTCATTATAGCACGCTACTAGTAAATAGTAGTAGCGTGGGTAAATAAAGAGCGCTACTAGTAAGCGTCTGTGTATAAGCTTTTCTCTAGTAGTGTATGATAAGTTTGATACTTGATATTTGTTTTGAGATATAAAGATGGTGATATTAAAGTCATGCTAGTTGAGTAGTTGTGAATTTGAGAAATACTTGTGTTGAAGTTTGTGATTCCCGTAGCATGCACGTATGGTGAACCGTTATGTGATGAAGTCGGAGCATGATTTATTTTTTGATTGCCTTCCTTATGAGTGGCGGTCGGGGACGAGCGATGGTCTTTTCCTACCAATCTATCCCCCTAGGAGCATGCGCGTAATAGTTTGCTTTGGTAACTTGTAGATTTTTGCAATAAGTATATGAGTTCTTTATAACTAATGTTGAGTCCATGGATTATACGGACTCTCACCCTTCCACCTTTGCTAGCCTCTCTAATGCCGCGCACCTTTCGCCGGTATCATACACCCACCATATACCTTCCTCAAAACAGCCACCATACCTACCTATTATGGCATTTCCATAGCCATTCCGAGATATATTGCCATGCAACTTTCCACCGTTCCGTTTATTATGACACAATCCATCATTGTCATATTGCTTAGCATGATCATGTAGTTGACATTGTATTTGTGGAAAAGCCACCATTCATAATTCTTTCATACATGTCACTCATGCATCATTGCATATCCTGGTACACCACCGGAGGCATTCATATAGAGACATATTTTGTTCTAAGTATCGAGTTGTAATTGTTGAGTTGTAAGAAAAATAAAAGTGTGATGATCATCATTATTAGAGCATTGTCCCAGTGAGCAAAGGATGATGGAGACTATGATTCCCCCATAAGTCGGATGAGACTCCGGACAAAAATAAATAAATAAAAGAGGCCAAAGAAGCCCAAATAAAAAAAGAGGCCATAAAAAAGGAGAAGGCCCAAATAAAAAATACAAAAAATACAAAAATGAGAGAAAAAGAGAGAAGGGACAATGCTACTATCCTTTTACCACACTTGTGCTTCAAAGTAGCACCATGATCTTCATGATAGAGAGTCTCCTATGTTGTCACTTTCATATACTAGTGGGAATCTTTCATTATAGAACTTGGCTTGTATATTCCAATGATGGGCTTCCTCAAATTGCCCTAGGTCTTCATGAGCAAGCAAGTTGGATGCACACCCACTTAGTTCCTTTTTGAGCTTTCATATACTTATAGCTCTAGTGCATCCGTTGCATGGCAATCCCTACCCACTCACATTGATATCTATTGATGGGCATCTCCATAGCCCGTTGATACGCCTAGTTGATGTGAGACTATCTTCCCTTTTTGTCTTCTCCACAACCACCACTCTATTCCACATATAGTGCTATATCCATGGCTCACGCTCATGTATTGCGTGAAGATTGAAAACGTTTTGAGAATGTCAAAAGTATGAAACAATTGCTTGGCTTGTCATCGGGGTTGTGCATGATTTAAATATTTTATGTGGTGAAGATAGAGCATAGCCAGACTATATGATTTTGTAGGGATAACTTTCTTTAGCCATGTTATTTTGAGAAGACATAATTGCTTTGCTAGTATGCTTGAAGTATTATTATTTTTATGTCAATATGAACTTTTTTCTTGAATCTTTCGGATCTGAATATTCATACCACAATTAAGAAGAATTACATTAAAATTATGCCAAGTAGCACTCCGCATCAAAAATTCTGTTTTTATCATTTACCTACTCGAGGACGAGCAGGAATTAAGCTTGGGGATGCTTGATACGTCTCCAACGTATCTATAATTTTTTATTGCTCCGTGCTATATTATCTACTGTTTTCGACATTGTTGGGCTTTATTATCCACTTTTATATTGTTTTTGGGACTAACCTATTAACTGGAGGCCCAGCCCAGAATTGCTGTTTTTTGCCTGTTTTAGGGTTTTGAAGAAAAGGAATATCAAACGGAGTCCAAACGGAATGAAACCTTCGGGAACATGATTTTCTCAACGAACAAGACTAGAGAGACTTGGACCCTATGTCAAGAAAAGAAACAGGAGGCCACGAGGTAGGGGGCGCGCCCACCAGGCGCGCCCTCCACCCTCGTTGGCCCCCTGTTGCTCCACCGACGTACTCCTTCCTCCTATATATACCTATGTACCCCCAAACAATCAGATACGGAGCCAAAAACCTAATTCCACCGCCGCAACTTTCTGTATCCACGAGATCCCATCTTGGGGCCTGTTCTGGAGCTCCGCCGGAGGGGGCATCGACCACAGAGGGCTTATACATCAACACCATAGCCCCTCCGATGAAGTGTGAGTAGTTTACCTCAGACCTACGGGTCCATAGTTAGTAGCCAGATGGCTTCTTCTCTCTTTTTGGATCTCAATACAATGTTCTCCCCCTCTCTTGTGGAGAACCATTCGATGTAATCTTCTTTTTGCGGTGTGTTTGTTGAGACCGATGAATTGTGGGTTTATGATCAAGTCTATCTATGAATAATATTTGAATCTTCTCTGAATTCTTTTATGTATGATTGGTTATCTTTGCAAGTCTCTTCGAATTATCAGTTTGGTTTAGCCTACTAGATTGATCTTTCTTGCAATGGGAGAAGTGCTTAGCTTTGGGTTCAATCTTGCGGTGTCCTTTCCCGGTGACAATAAGGGCAGCAAGGCACGTATTGTATTGTTTCCATTGAGGATAACAAGATGGGGTTTTCTTCATATTGCATGAGTCTATCCCTCTACATCATGTCATCTTGCTTAAGGCGTTACTCTGTTTTAACTTAATACTCTAGATGCATGCTGGATAGAGGTCGATGAGTGGAGTAATAGTAGTAGATGTAGGTAGGAGTCGGTCTACTTGTCTCGGACGTGATGCCTATATACATGATCTTACCTAGATATTCTCATAACTATGCTCAATTCTGTCAATTGCTCAACAGTAATTTGTTCACCCACCGTAGAATACTTATGCTCTCGAGAGAAGCCACTAGTGAAACCTATGGCCCCCGGGTCTATCTTTATCATATTGATCTCCTACTACTTAGTTATTTCCTTTGCTATTTACTTTGCCTTTATTTTACTTTGCATCTTTATCATAAAAATACCAAAAATATTATCTTATCATATCTATCAGATCTCACTCTCGTAAGTGGCCTTATAGGGATTGGCAACCCCTATTTGCGTTGGTTGCGAGGATTTATTTGTTTTGTGCAGGTGCGAGGGACTCGCGCGTAGCCTTCTACTGGATTGATACCTTAGTTCTCAAAAACTGAGGGAAATACTTACGCTACTTTGCTGCATCATCCCTTCCTCTTCGGGGAAAACCAACGCAGTGCTCAAGAGGTAGCAAACAACTTGGCATTTTCGTAGGCTTGGGTTCTCCATTCATCGAGTGAGCTAATATCAAATAACCTCTTCTCACCGGCAAGTTTGAAATCATAATTGAGCTCTTTAATAGCCCAATAAGCCTTATGTTCTAGTTCGAGAGGTAAATGACATGCTTTTCCATAAACCATTTTATACGGAGACATATACCCATAGGATTTTTATATGCAGTTCTATAGGCCCATAATGCATCATCAAGTTTCTTGGACCAATTCTTTCTAGACCTATTGACAGTCTTTTGCAAAATTAATTTTAGATCTCTATTACTCAATTCTACTTGACCACTAGACTGAAGGTGATAAGGGGATGCAATTCTATGATTAACATCATACTTAGCAAGCATTTTACGGAAAGCACCATGAATAAAATGTGAACGACCATCAGTCATTAAATAACTAGGGACTCCAACTGTTGGAAAAATAACTTCTTTAAGCATTTTAATAGAAGTGTTATGATCAGCACTACTAGTTGGAATAGCTTCTACCCACTTAGTAACATAATCAACAGCAACTAAAATATGTGTATATCCATTAGAGGAAGGAAAAGGTCCCATATAGTCAAAGCCCCAAACATCAAATGGTTCAATAACGAGTGAATAGTTCATAGGCATTTCTTGACGTCTACTAATATTACCAATTCTTTAACATTCATCACAAGATAAGACAAACTTACGGGCATCCTTGAAGAGAGTAGGCCATTAAAAACCCGATTGCAATACCTTATGTGCAGTTCTATCTCCAGCATGGTGTCCTCCATAAGCTTTGGAGTGGCACTTGTGTAGGATCTGTTCCTGTTCATGCTCAGGTACACAACGTCTAATAAGACCATCTACTCCTTCTTTATAAAGATGTGGGTCATCCCAAAAGTAATGCCTCAAATCATAGAAGAACTTTTTCTTTTGCTGGTACGTGAAACTAGGTGGTATAAACTTAGCAACAATATACCATGGAGCAGTATGAGAAGGAGTAGATGGTGTTATTAGACGTTGTAACATGACAAGCTATCATCAATAGGAAGTGGGTCATCAAGCACATTTTCTAACCTAGACAAGTTGTGTGCAATGGGGTTCTCAGCTCCCTTTCTATCAACAATATGTAAGTCAAATTCTTGTAGCAAGAGAACCCATCTAATAAGTCTATGTTTAGCATCTTTCTTTTCCATAAGATATTTAATAGCAGCATGATCAGTGTGAATAGTTACTTTAGAATCAACAATATAAGGTCCGAACTTATCACAAGCAAATACAACTGCTAAGAATTCTTTTTCAGTAGTAGCATAATTTCTTTGAGCATTGTCTAGGGTTTTACTAGCATATTGAATAATGTTTAATTTCTTATCAACTCTTTGCCCTAGAACAACACCTACAACATAATCACTAGCATCACACATAATTTTAAAGGGTAAATTCCAATCAGGTGGCTGAACAATAGGTGCAGAGATCAATGCTTTGTTAAGTATTTCAAATGCTTCTACACAATCATCATCAAAGACAAATGGTATATCTTTTTGTAATAAATTAGTCAGAGGCCGAGAAATTTTTGAGAAGTCCTTAATGAACCTCCTATAAAATTCGGCGTGACCAAGGAAACTTCTTATACCTTTGATGTCCTTGGGGCATGGCATCTTTTCAATAGCATCAACCTTGGCTTTATCAACTTCAATACCTCTTTCAGAAACTTTATGCCCCAAGACAATACCTTCATTAACCATAAAGTGGCACTTTTCCCAATTCAAGACAAGATTAGTTTCTTCACATCTCTGCAAAACTCGATCAAGGTTGCTCAAGCAATCATCAAAAGAAGATCCATAGATGGAGAAATCGTCCATGAAAACCTCACAAATCTTTTCATAAAAGTCAGAGAATATAGCCAGCATGCATCTTTGAAAGGTAGCAGGTGCATTACATAAACCAAAAGGCATATGTCTATAAGCAAAAGTACCAAAAGGGCAAGTAAAAGTAGTCTTTGATTGATCTTTGGCTGACACAGGTATTTGAGAGAAACCAGAATAACCATCTAGAAAGCAAAAATGTGTATGTTTGGATAATCTTTCTAGCATTTGATCGATAAAAGGTAAGGGGTAATGATCCTTTTTAGTGGCCTTATTTAATTTGCGGAAATCAATTACCATCCTATAATCTGTAATAATTCTTTGAGGAATCAATTCATCTTTATCATTAGGAACGACAGTAATACCTCCCTTCTTAGGGGCACAATGGACAGGACTTACCCACTAACTATCAGCAACGGGATAAATTATACCTGCCTCAAGGAGCTTTAGTATTTCCTTTCTTACCACTTCCTTCATTTTAGGATTCAGCCGTCGTTGATGATCACGAACTAGTTTAGCATCTTCTTCCAAATTTATTTTATGTTGACATAGAGTGGGACTAATGCCCTTAAGATCATCAAGAGTATACCCAATAGCAGCACGGTGCTTCTTCAGAGTTTTCAATAATCTCTCTTCCTCATGCTCTGAAAGGTTAGCACTAATAATAACAGGATATATCTTTTTCTCATCAAGATAAGCATATTTAAGAGTATCAGGCAACGGTTTAAGCTCAAACACGGGATCACCCTTGGGTGGAGGAGGATCCCCTAGGATTTCAACAGGCAAATTGTGTTTCAGAATAGGTTCCTGTTTAAATAATACTTCATCTATTTCCCTTCTTTCATTCATAAACATATCATTTTCATGGTCTAGCAAATATTGTTCTAGAGGATCACTAGGAGGTACGGCAATAGAAGCAAGAACAATAATTTCAACCTTACTAGGTAATTCTTCTTCACGGTGTTGTCTACTAAATTTAGAGAAATTAAATTCATGAGACATATCATCTAAACTATAGTAACAACATCCTTTTTGCAATCTATCTTAGCATTAACAGTGTTTAAGAAGGGTCTACCAAATATAATGGGACAAAAGCTATCTTGTGGGGAATCAAGAACAAGAAAATCAGCAGGATATTTAGTTTTCCCACACAAGACTTCAACATCCCTAACAATTCCCATTGGTGAAATAGTATCTCTATTGGCAAGTTTAATTGTGACATCAATATCTTCTAACTCAACAGGTGCAATATCATGCATAATTTCTCTATATAGGCCAATAGGTATTGCACTAGCACTGGCACCCATGTCACATAAACCATGATAACAATGATCTCCTATTTTAACAGAAATAACAGGCATGCCTACCGTAGGTCTAGGTTTATCTTCAGCACAAGGTTTAGCAATTCTAGCAGTTTCATCACAGAAATAAATAACATGCCCATCAATATTATCAGCCAAGAGATCTTTAACAATAGCAATATCATGTTCAACTTTAATTTTCTCAGAAGGTGTATAAGTTTTAATATTGCTTTTACGAACCACGGTTGAAGCTTTAGCATGATCCTTTATCCTGACAGGGAAAGGTGGTTTCTCAACATAAGAAGTAGGAACAATAGGATCATTATAAGTGATAGTCTTTTCTTCAACTTTAATAGGTGCAGCTACTTTTACTTCTATGTGAGGATGATATTTAAACCACTTCTCCTTGGGGAGATCAACATAAGTAGCAAAAGATTCACAGAAAGAAGCTACTATCTTAGAGTCAAGTCCATATTTAGTGCTAAATTTACGGAAAACATCGGTATCCATAAAACATTTAACACAATCAAACCTAGGTGTCATACCTGACTCCTTACCTTTGTCGAGGTCCCAATCTCCAGAGTTGCGTTTAATTCTTTCCAATAAATCCCATTTGAATTCAATAGTCTTCATCATAAAAGAGCCAGCACAAGAAGTATCAAGCATGGTGCGATTGCTATCAGAAAGCCGAGCATAAAAATTTTGAATAATCATTTCTCTTGAGAGCTCATGATTGGGGCATGAATATAACATTGATTTAAGCCTCCCCAAGCTTGAGCGATGCTTTTTCCTTCGCGAGGCCAAAAATTATATATATAATTGCGATCACGATGAACAAGATGCATAGGATAAAACTTCTGATGAAATTCCAATTTCAATCATTTGTAGTTCCATGACCCCGTATCATCACATAGCCTATACCATGTCGATGCATCTTCCTTCAAAGATAAAGGGAAGACCTTCTTCTTAACAACATCTCCGGGTACACCTGCAAGCTTAAATAATCCACAAACTTCATCCACATATATTAAGTGCTCATCAGGATGCTTTGTTCCATCTCCTACAAAAGGATTAGCTAGCAGTTTTTCTATCATACCCGAAGGAATTTCGAAGCAGACATTTTCATTTTCAGTAGGTTCAGTAGGTTGAGGAGCAACTCTTTGCTCTACTGGTCGGGGTGAAGATACCCCGAACAAGCCCCTCAGAGGATTAGTTTCCATAGTAACAAGTGACAGTAAATTTCAGCACACTATATAATTTTTTTCCTTACCAAATTCCACCTACCAAAGGCGCTTCACTGCCTGGCAACGGCACCAGAAAAGAGTCTTGATGACCCACAAGTATAGGGGATCTATCGTAGTCCTTTCGATAAGTAAGAGTGTCGAACCCAACGAGGAGCAGAAGGAAATGATAAGCGGTTTCCAGCAAGGTATTCTCTGCAAGTACTGAAATAAGTGGTAACAGATAGTTTTGTGATAGGATAATTTGTAATGAGCAACAAGTAACAAAAGTAAATAAAGTTCAGCAAGGTGGCCCAATCCTTTTTGTAGCAAAGGACAAGCCTGGACAAACTCTTATATAGAGAAAAGCGCTCCCGAGGACACATGGGAATATCGTCAAGCTAGTTTTCATCACGTTCATATGATTCGCGTTCGGTACTTTGATAATTTGGTATGTGGGTGGACCGGTGCTTGGGTACTGTCCTTACTTGGACAAGCATCCCACTTATGATTAACCTCTATTGCAAGCATCCGCAACTACATCAAAAGTATTAAGGTAAACCTAACCATAGCAGGAAACATATGGATCCAAATCAGCCCCTTACGAAGCAACACATAAACTAGGGCTTAAGCTTCTGTCACTCTAGCAACCCATCATCTACTTATTACTTCCCAATGCCTTCCTCTAGGCCCAAATAATGGTGAAGTGTTATGTAGTCGACGTTCACATAACACCACTAGAGGAGAGACAACATACATTTCATCAAAATATCGAATGAATACCAAATTCACATGACTACTAATAGCAAGACTTCTCCCATGTCCTCAGGAACAAACGTAACTACTCACAAAGCATAATCATGTTCATAATCGGAGGGGTATTAATATGCATATAGGATCTGAACATATGATCTTCCACCAAATAAACCAACTAGCATCAACTACAAGGAGTAATTAACACTACTAGCAACCTACTAGCCCCAATCCCGGACATTAAGACAAGAATTGGATACAAGAGATGAACTAGTGTTTTGAGAGGAGATGGTGCCGATGAAGATGTTGATGGAGATTGCCCTCTCCCGTTGAGAGGAGCGTTGGTGATGACGATGGCGATGATTTCCCCCTCCCGGAGGGAAGTTTCCCCTGCAGAACAGCTCTGCCAGCGCCCTAGATTGGTTCCGCCAAGGTTCCGCCTCGTGGCGGCGGAGTTTTGTCCGAGGAGATGGCTTCTGGGTTTTTTTCTCATCGAAAGACTTCATATAGCAGAAGATGGACATCGGAGGGCCACCAGGGGGCCCATGAGGTAGGGGGCGCGCCTAGGGGGGTAGGGTGCGCCCCCACCCTCGTGGGCAGGGTGTGGCCCCCCTGGTGAACTTCTTGCACTCGGTATTTTTTATATATTCTGAAAACGTCTTCCGTGAAGTTTCAGGACTTTTGGAGCTGTGCAGAATAGGTCTCTAATATTTGCTCCTTTTCCAGCCCAAAATCCCAGCTGCCGGCATTCTCACTCTTTATGTAAACCTTGTAAAGTAAGAGAGAATAGGCATAAGTATTGTGACATAATGTGTAATAACAGCCCCGAATGCAATAAATATCGATATAAAAGCATGATGCAAAATGGACGTATCAGTCTTTCTCTAGGAACGTATTAAAACAAAGAGCTAAAGCGCGAGCTATTAATCCACAACATAATTTGCAAAGAAAATTTAGACTATGTTCATGATAATTAAGTTCATCTAATTAAATTATTCAATGAACTCCCATTCAGATAGACATCCCTCTAGTCATCTAAGTGATACATGATCCGAATCAACTAGGCCGTGTCCGATCATCACGTGAGACAGACTAGTCATCAACCGTGAACATCTCCATGTTGATCGTATCTACTATACGACTCATGTTCGACCTTTCGGTATCTCGTGTTCCGAGGCCATGTCTGTACATGCTAGGCTCGTCAAGTCAACCTAAGTGTTTTGCATGTGTAAATCTGGCTTACGCACATTGTATTCAAATGTTAGAATCTATCACACCCGATCATCACGTGGTACTTCAAAACAATGAGCCTTCGCAACGCCGCACAGTTAGGGGGAACACTTTCTTGAAATTTTAGTGAGGGATCATCTTATTTATACTACCGTTGTTCTAAGCAAATAAGATGTAAACATGACAAACATCACATGCAAATCATAAAGTGACATGATATGGCCAATATCATCTTGCACCTTTGATCTCCATCTTTGAGGCGCGGCATGAACACCATCGTCACCGGCATGACACCATGATCTCCATCATCGTGTCCTCATGAAGTTGCCTCGCTAACTATTACTTCTACTACTATGGCTAACGGTTAGCAATAAAGTAAAGTAATTACATGGCATTTTCATTGACACGCAGGTCATAAATAAATTAAGACAACTCCTATGGCTCTTGCCGGTTGTCATACTCATCGACATGCAAGTCATGATTCCTATTACAAGAACATGATCAATCTTATACATTGCATATATCATTCATCACATCCTTTTGGCCATATCACATCACATAGCATACCCTGCAAAAACAAGTTAGACGTCCTCTAATTGTTGTTGCATGTTTTACGTGGCTGCTATGGGTTTCTAGCAAGAACGTTTCTTACCTACGCAAAACCACAATGGTGATATGCCAATTGCTATTTACCCTTCATAAGGACCCTTTTCATCGAATCCGATCCGACTAAAGTGGGAGAGACAGACACCCGCCAGCCACCTTATGCATCAAGTGCATGTCAGTCGGTGGAACTAGTCTCACGTAAGCGTACGTGTAAGGTCGGTCCGGACCAATTCATCCCACAATGCCGCCAGATCAAGATAAGACTAGTAACGGTAAGCAAATTGAACAAATCATCGCCCACAACTTCTTTGTGTTCTACTCGTGCATAGAATCTACGCATAGACCTAGCTCATGATGCCACTGTTGGGGAACGTAGCAATAATTCAAAAAAATTCCTACGTGTCACCAAGATCAATCTAGGAGATACTAGAAACGAGAGAGAGGCAGTGCATCTTCATACCCTTGAAGATCGCTAAGCGGAAGCATTACAAGAACGCGGTTTGTGGAGTCATACACGCAGCGATTCAGATCGTGGTCGATTCCAATCTAAGCGCCGAACAACGGCGCCTCCGTGTTCAACACACGTACAGCTCGGGGACATCTCCTCCTTCTTGATCCAGCAAGGGGAGAGGAGAAGTTGAGGGAGAACTCTGACAGCACGACGGCGTGGTGGTGATGGAGCTCGTGGTTCTCCGGCAGGGCTTCGCCAAGCGCTACGGAGGAGGAGGAGGTGTTGGAGAGGGGAAGGGTGCAGCTGCCCTCTCTCTCCCTCACTATATATAGGGGGAAGGGGGGAGGAGGAGGCGCCCTAGGGTTTCCCTAGGGTAGGGGCGACGGCCACAGGGGAAACCCTAGATGGATTTGGGTGCCCCCACCCCTAGGAAACTTGCCCCCCAAGCCGGGAGGGGTGGCTGCCCTAGGGGAGGTGCCCCCACCTCTCCAGGTTACGTGAGATGGGGTGGGAGGGGCGCTCAGCCCCTTAGTGGGCTGATGTGCCCCCTCCCCTTGGCCCATAAGGCCCCCCAACGCTTGCCAGGGCCTCCAAAACCCCTTTCGGACACGCTGGTCGTCACCCGGTACCCCGGAACAATTCCGAACTCCAATACCCTTCGTCCAATATCTCGATCTTCACCTCTGGACCATTCCGAAACTCCTCGTCACGTCCGGGATCTCATCTAGGACTCTGAACAACCTTCGGTAACCACATATACTATTTCCCATAACAACTCTAGCGTCACTGAACCTTAAGTGTGTAGACCCTATGGGTTCGGGAACCATGCAAACATGACCGAGACATCTCTCCGGCCAATAACCAATAGCGGGATCTGGATACCCATATTGGCTCCCACATGTTCCACGATGATCTCATCGGATGAACCATGATGTCGGGGATTCAATCAATCCTGTATACAATTCCCTTTGTCTATCGGTATGTTACTTGCCCAAGATTCGATCGTCGGTATCCCCATACCTCGTTCAATCTTGTTACTGGCAAGTCTCTTTACTCATTCTGTAACGCATGATCCCGTGGCTAACTCCTTAGTCACATTGAGATCATTATGATGATGCATTACCAAGTGGGCCCAGAGATACCTCTCCATCATACGGAGTGACAAATCCCAGTCTCGATTCGTGCCAACCCAACAGACACTTTCGGAGATACCTGTAGTGCACCTTTATGGCCACCTAGTTACGTTGTGATGTTTGATACACCCAAAGCATTCCTACGGTATCCGGGAGTTGCACAATCTCATGGTCTAAGGAAATGGTACTTGACATTAGAAAAGCTTTAGCAAACGAACTACACGATCTTGTGCTATGCTTAATATTGGGTCTTGTCCATCACATCATTATCCTAATGATGTGATCCCGTTATCAATGACATCCAATGTCCATGGTCAGGAAACCATGACCATCTATTGATCAACGAGCTAGTCAACTAGAGGCTTACTAGGGACATATTACGATCTATGTATACACACATGTATTACGGTTTCCGGTTAATACAATTATAGCATGAACAATAGACAATTATCACGAACAAGGAAATATAATAATAACCATTTTATTATTGCCTCTAGGGCATATTTCCAACACACATTTCTTCTGAATGTCGAAACAAAAGAGTTCTCTTTGTGAATGAACAAGGTGAATGGGAATCTGAGAGTGAGCATGTAGATAATGGAGCATCGGATGATCATGAGGATGAAGAGGGCGAGAAGAGTGGTTGTGATATTCAGGCCGACATGGGAGATTGCTTTGTTTCCCATCGTGTTCTTAGTGTTAATGCAGCTAGAGAAGAGAAAGGGCAGCGACATAATATTTTTCACACCCGTGGCACCATCAAGGACAAGGTTTGCAGAATTATTGTTGACAATGGCAGTTGCAAAAATATTGCAAGTTCAGATTTGATAGAGAAATTGGGCTAAAACAAAGAAGGCACCCAAGTCCATATAAGATGCAATGGCTCAGTGATTGTGGTACACTTCAAGTAAGCAACATAGTCACCATTCAGTTTTCCATTGGGAAGTATCAAGATCAAGTGGAATGTGATGTGGTGCCAATGCAAGCATGCCAATTGTTGTTGGGAAGACCTTTGTTGTATGATCGTGATGTGCAAATCAGCAGCCGTACTAATCGTCTCTCGTTCCAATATGAGGGAGAGCGCATATCTTTGCTCCCTTTGACACCCGAAGAAATATTGATGGATGATCTGAAAAGGAAAGAGAGAGTGAGTGAGAAACACTTGAGTGACATCCACCAACATAGTGAGTGAGAGAATCCAAAGCCAAATAAAACCCCACAACTTGAATTGACCAAGACATGGGAAAAACAGGGATTAGTTATGATGGCTAGGAAAAGGGATATGAGAGAGTTGAGAGAGCCCAATTCCGTGTTCTTTGTACTTTTGTACAAGGACAATTTCCTTTCTACTAACGAAATATCCTCTACCACTCCTAGTGTTGTTGCTGAAATTTTGCAGGGGTATAAATATGTGTTCCCCGAAGAGATACCACTGGTGCTGCCACCACAAAGAGGCATTGAGCACCAAATTGATTTGGTCCCAGGAGCTCCATTGCTGAACCGACCACCATACCGCACAAACCTGGAGGAAACCAAGGAGATTCAGCGACAAGTTGCAGGGCTACTAAACAAAGATTATGTAAGGGAAAGTGTCTCACCTTGTGCTGTGCCCTTTCTTTTAGTACCCAAGAAAGATGGAATTTCTCGAATGTGTTGTGATTGTAGGCCTATTAACAACATCACCGTGAGGTATAGGCACCCCATACCTAGGCTTGATGATATGCTTGATGAACTTAGTGGCGCCACCATCTTTTCTAAAATTGACTTGGGAAGTGGCTACCATCAAATTAGAATGAGAGAGGGTGATGAATGGAAAACTGCTTTCAAAACAAAATCTGATTTGTATGAGTGGTTAGTTATGCCATTTGGATTGACAAATGCACCTAGTACTTTCATGAGATTAATGAATCATGTGCTTAGAATGTTCATTGGCAAGTCGGTTGTTTACTTTGATGACATCTTGATTTATAGCAAAACTTTGGATGAACATGTTGAACACATCCGGTGTGTGCTTGTTGTCCTAAGAGAGGAGAGATTATATGCTAACAAGGAAAAGTGCATATTTTGCACAGACAAAGTTGTGTTTCTTGGCTTTGTTGTTTCAGGTAAAGGTGTGGAGGTAGATGAGGAGAAGGTCAAAGCCATCCGTGAGTGGATGCCTCCACAAAATGTAAGCCAACTACGAAGCTTTCTTGGCCTTGCTGGTTTCTACCGCTGGTTTGTGAAGGATTTCAGCACCATTGCTGCCCCAATGAATGAGCTAACCAAGAAAGATATTCCCTTCAAGTGGGCAAATGCACAAGAGAAGGCCTTCCAAGAGCTGAAAGAAAAATTGACATCTACACCATTGCTTGCACTGCCCAACTTTGGTAAGACTTTTGAAATTGAATGTGATGCAAGTGGTGTGGGTATTGGAGGTGTACTAATGCAAGAAGGTAGGCCTATTGCATATTTTAGTGAGAAACTAAGTGTCCAACTCTAAATTATTCAGTTTATGACAGAATTATATGCACTTCTGAGATCTTTGAAAACATGGCAACATTATTTGTGGCCTAAAGAATTTGTGATACATTCCGACCATGAATCTTTAAAGCACCTTAGAGGTCAACAAAAACTGAACCGTAGACATGCAAAATGGAGTGAATTCATAGAATCTTTTCCCTATATTGTCAAGTACAAGAAAGGAAAACATAATGTTGTTGCCGATGCTTTGTCTAGACGCCATATTTTACTCTCACAACTTGATACTAAAATTCTTGGGTTGCAAAGCATTAAAGAATTGTATGTCCATGACCCATGTTTTGCTGAACCACACTCAAAATGTAGTGAGGGGAAAGGTTGGGAAAAGTTTCACTTGCATGATGGATTCTTGTTTCGAGCTAACAAATTGTGCATCCCAGATTGCTCTGTTCACTTGTTGCTTTTGTAGGAGGCTCATGCTGGTGGTCTCATGAGACATTTTGGAGCAAAAAAACTGAGAGTGTGCTGATCGGCCATTTGTTTTGGCCAAGGATGAGGCGTGATGTTGAGCGCTATGTGCTATGTTGTGAGATCTGCGGCAAAGCTAAGTCACGTTTAAACCCTCATGGACTTTATACGCCTTTATCAATTCCTAGCACACCTTGGGAAGATATTTCTATGGATTTTGTTCTTGGATTACCACATACTAAGAGAGAGAGTGATTCCGTTTTTGTGGTGGTTGATAGGTTTAGCAAGATGACTCATTTTATCCCGTGTCATAAGAGCGATGATGCTTCACACATTGCTGATTTGTTTTTCAGGGAAGTCATGCAGCTACATGGAGTACCATGCACTATTGTTTCAGATCGTGACACCAAGTTTCTGAGCTATTTTTGGAAAATGTTGTGGGCAAAGCTAGGAACAAAGCTTCTCTTTTCCACTACATGCCACCCACAAACAGATGGACAAACCGAAGTTGTCAACCGCACACTATTCAGGATGCTGAGAGCAGTTTTAAAGAAAAATTTGAAGATGTGGGAAGAGTGTCTCCCCGACGCGGAGTTTGCATACAACAGGGCGGTACATTCGACCACTAAATTTTGTCCTTTTGAAATTGTTTATGGTTTCAATCCTGCTGCTCCCATAGATCTTTTGCCTTTACCATTGCAGGAGCGAACAAATCTTGATGCAAGTAAGCGTGCTGACTTCGTGAAGAAAATTCATGAGAAGACCAAAGAAAATATTGAGAAGATGACTCAACAATATGCAAAACGAGCAAACAAGGGAAGAAAGAAGCTGTTGTTTGAAGAAGGTGATCTTGTGTGGGTGCACCTGCGGAAGGATCGTTTCCCGGATCAACGCAAATGCAAGTTGCAGCCATGTGGAGATGGTCCATTCAAAGTGCTTGCGAAGATAAGTGATAATGCCTACAAGATTGACCTTTCGATGGATTATGGTGTTAGTTCAACTTTCAATGTGTACGACCTCTCTTCATACTTTGGACCATCAGAGTCGAGGATGACTCCTTTTGAGGAGGGGGAGGATGATGAGGACACCACAACCATCGATAAGTCTCCAACAATTATAGGTCCAATCACAAGAAGTCATGCCAAACTAATAAGTGACCAGGTGAAAGCTAACTTAAGTTTACCTTATAACCTTGATGACACAACTATGATTTCATCCCCATTGTTGTTGGTTGAACTTAGGTATCACATGGAAGAAACCCAACAACCTATGAGCTCTTGAAGCAACCAGTTTGGAGGAACAAGTTTGGAGGAAACAAGTTTCAAGTGAAGCTGATGTTGTCATTTTTTACCTCTAATGTTTTGGTGTGCCACACCCATGTGGTGGAGAGACGGGGCTATAGGAGTACATCAACAGAAGCTACATCAAATTATCTTTCCAATGCAAAAAACCTCACATCATTTGGAGTTGTGAGTCAAAAGTTGTAGTCATTCTCGTGGAAGGTGTCCAGGCTGTCAAGGCTTCGCGAATTTTTGAGGAGCTCTCCAACAACTCCCAAAGTTGACTGCTTATTCCCCCAAGAAATCCATGCAAACCTGTTTATTTTTTAAACCATTTTCACACCTACCCAAGGAGGGTTGTCCCTGCTATAAAACCCCATCTCCCCCATCCTCTTGAAAAACCTTTTGTCAAATCATTGAGCTACAAGCTTATGCAGCAAGACTGCTAGAGAGACCCGAAAGATCTTGCTACCTTTGCTCTTGTGAGTTCATTCGGATTCGCGAGAAGGAGCCTCTGGTTCCCCCTAGTTCGTGCTCTACGGTTCCGGCCGTTTTGTGTGGATTAGTCCCGGTTTGTGATTCTGCGATTGTTCGGACATCGGGTTGGAGTTCTTGTAACTTCGGTCAGCCATCCCCAATGTACGGGTTGCATCCAACCTTGGCAGGTATAAAGCTAGTTATCCCGGCTGCTTGCAGCTAGTTATCCCTCCCGATTCGATCCTACAACGTGAAGATCGGGCCACCCTCGGGCGTGAACTCGTTCATAGGGTTCCCACCTATCACGTCGCCTCTGAGCTTTGAACCATGGTGGAGGAGAGCATATCCCTGGCAATATGGTGCGCCATCGGACCGGATTAGGAGCAGGGGGTGATGGGAGGTATTGCAACGGTGTTGTATATATGGGCGTGCTCGCATTTTCCTAACTATTTCAGACCATTAGGGTTCAAGTCCCAACTTACACTAGTGCTCACATCTATCTGGATTTATTTCAAGTCTTCTAGTGATGCACGTTCGGTGAAAGGAGACGTTACTGTTGACTACGAAAGCGTTTGTGGCGGCTTCGGCAATCACAATATGATGTGCCGGTTCAGCGCTCGGAGGTGCTTATAGAGGTCGTATTCAAGAAGAAAAAAGGGGGAGATGCGTTGCAGCAACCGAGCTTCACTGCTCTTTATATTTGAACACTTTGAAATTCGGGTTTTTGAAGTTTTAAAAAATATGAAATTTTCCCGAGGATACATATACACATTCCGATTGCACGTGTCAAGTTTCGGTAAAAATCTCACTTTGTTTTGGGCTATAGGAAAATAAATAAATTTCTGACAGTATATAGGATAAAAGGGTGCCATTTCTGTCATAAATTTCTCTTTTTTGTATTTCCTAAAATACAAATCATTTCTTTTCCAGATTTTTATCAGGCCTTAGGAATATGTGTATGTATCCACGTATTTGTTTTGAGATTATTTTCAATACCAAAAGTGTGTTTTTTAAAATTTTCAAATACTAAGAGCAGTGGAGCTCGGTAGCTGCAATCACTTTTTAGGAAAAAAAATGCTTATAGGCAATGGCGGAGCTATGTTGTAAGCTACAGGGGCCATGCCCCCCCCCCCCCCTAGCTTTTGTAAAATATGTGAAGGAAAAAAAATTTGGAGAGAAAGATGAGAAAAAGTAGAGTTTTTTGCCCCTCCCCCCTCCCCCAAAATGTCTATATTTATGTTTGGCCCCCTCAAAAGAAGTTGCCTAGCTCCGTCAGTACTTATAGGGCTATGGTCTATGGGTGTGTTCATACGAGTGAGTGAGTTTATGTATGCCTATGGGTTAAATAAAAAACGTGTGCGAGGGCTTGCCGGCCTGGGGAGTCAGAAGTGTGACACCACATCGGTAAATCCCAGTCAGTCAAAGTCTGCGTCCACATACAAGCTCACCAAATATAACCATGCTGTCAATGGCGGCAACGACCACGAGGCTGCAGCGCACGGGAGGGGAAAGCAGCAGCGATGGCGAGCCCATGGGGCAGCCCCTCGAGCAGCCTGTGGGTCACGCTGGGTCAGGCCTCCAACGTGGCGCAGCTAGTCGGCGTGGACGCGCTCGGGCTAATCTCCATGGTCGTGCAGGCCGCCCTGGCTGCGCGCCGCCACCGGGACGCCTGCATGCAGCTCGCGCAGCACGTCGAGCTCGTCGGCGGCTTGCTGAAGGAGCCGGAGCTCGCCGATCTGATGCGGCGGGAGGCCACCAGGCGGCCGCTGGAGCAGCTCCGCAGCGCGCTGCGGCGGTGCTACGCGCTCGTGACCGCGTGCCAGGACTGCAGCTACCTCCGCCGCCTGCTCCTCGGCGCACGGATGGGCAACGAGCTCCGCGCCGCGCAGCACGAGATCGACATGTTCATCCGCCTCATCCCGCTCATCGCCCTCGTCGACAATTCTACAAACACTCATCGTGTCCAGGTACCCATGTTTCTGGGATTATGGGGGAAACACCGATTTAGAGGGACACACTTGATTATAATTCGACTGAACTGATCCGCGACTGTTCCAGACTTCCAGTGATCATGAGCATAGTTGCCTCTGAATTGGAGTCCAATCGCAATTTTCTACTGCACAAATAAAGAACTTGATATGAACTCTATCTGAATTTAGTGGGCAGGAGTACTTATACTTGTGCGTGGTTAATACAGTACCTTTTTTTAAGGAAAATGAGTGCATTATTCATTATCACAAGATGTAAAATGGCGACCTCTCATTCATAAAAGTCCGATGGTTTACTATTTGCCGTTTTCGCTATCCTTGTCCAGGAAGCTGCGGAGCAGGTCGACGGTATATTCATAGAAGGTTCAAACCACCGTGTCAGGTTAGATAATGTTCAACATGTAGTAGATTACTTGGTAAATGATCCTTCGTATATTCGATCCATAATTATCATGTTTGTTCACACAGTGGCTTTGTAGAAGGTGAACCACGTTGGAATTGGATGCTGACAGATGAAAACTATTTTCTCCATCCAGAAATACATGCACATTTTATAACATATTTTTAGCAGTTACAAAATCAGGAAGATAAAAAAGTGCTTAGTTTTGGTCAAAACTCGAATTTGGATAGTCAAAATATGCTTTATATATCTGAAAATGAAGGGAGAAGTTGATTGTTGACCGTATTCGGTTCGTCCATTTGGGCTTTAGATATATAACTGGGTGAAAGCTTGTTTCAAGATAGTGACTACTCCCTCCATTCTAAAATAGATGACCCAACTTTATACTAACTTTAGTACAAAGTTGAGTCATCTATTTTGGAACGGAGGGAGTACATGTTTGCAGGTACATGTTACAACGTCTGAAAGGTAGGATGCATATCAGATCAATCAACTTGAAATCAAAATGTGGGCTTTATTTTTTTACGAGAAAATATAATAATTTATTTAACTATGGTTGATGTTTCAACAAATTTCTACCTTATATTAGCATGATTATTTTCTTTCTTAAATATTTTGATAATCATGCATGAGTTCTTTAGCTATACACTCTAAACCAGCAACTTCCCTATTTTCAAGACTAATGATGAGATTTACCTGTTTTCAGGTTTGCAGCAAGAGTTTTAGATATTACTGAGATACGTGTCCAAGGAGCTCGCAAACTCTGCAATGTTCGGGAACATCCGTCACTAGGTAAGAAGTAATTGTTTCTTTGAGTTTCCTAATGGTAGTAGTCGTTAACTTAAGTACTTCCTTCGTTCCTTTTTACTCCACATATAAGATTTGTGTCGAGTCAAACTTCACCAACTTTGACCAAATTTGTATAAAAGAATATCAACATCTACAATATCAAATATACATAATATAAACTACATTTCATAATGAATCTAAAGATATCCCTTTGGCCTTGTAAATGTTGATACTTTTTTCTATAACTTTGGTCAAAGTGAAGATATTTTGACTTCGGACGAAAGTTATATGCAGACTAAAAAGAAACGGAAGGAGTATCAGACTAAGAGGCTAAAGTTTTACGATGGTGTTATGTGCTTCACGGATTACGAAATTGCTTTGCTTTGCTATGCCCATGAGGCATCGTAATATCTGTGTTCATATTTTTGGATATTATGCAACAAGAATTAAAAAATGTCTGTATGATTGTTCTGATGAACCATGAGTGAACTCTGGATCACCACATGATTCGTTGTGGTCAACTGAAATTAATAAACACATTCCATGGAAGTCTAACTAACTAACTACAATTTTTTTTGAAATTTTGAAAATACAGATCTACGCTTCAAAAGTTCTTAGATACATACATAACTCATTTAGTAGTACCCCCTCTGTCCCATAATATAAGAGTGTTTTTCACACTACACTAGTGTCAAAAACGCTCTTATATTATGGGACCGAGGGAGTAGATGACATTATAAAGGAAGGACTTTAATGATAGACCCAACACAATATTATCCATGAAATCTTCTATTAAATTTCAGTTTATTTTCAAGTTTCACAAGCTAGAGCTGCTACAAATGATAATTCGATGATCTGCGTGACAAAGGAACTGGAGTATTTTCACATCATATTTGTATTCTGTTTCTTAACAGCATATTTGTATTATGTATTTATGTTAGTCATATCAGTATTGACTAAGTTTGTAACTCCATTAGTGACAAGGATGGATTTTTCATGACACAGGAATTGTAGGCACGCAAGAACAGAAAACCCTCGACAACAAAGAACTAGTGAAGCTTTGTATGCTCACGTTAGAAAATTACCCAGGATTCACAGAGTTCAGCTACTTTCAAATCATGGATGCTACAGATAAATTCTCAGAGAAGAGATATCTTGGGTCTGGTGGATTTGCAACAGCATACAAGGTATTTGTAAACCAATAGAAAGAAACTAACTAATTATGTAAATGCCTATGAATCTATGATCTGCATCTTTCCAATGAGAATGTTGTCTAAACTCTATTTGTAACCATTGCAGGGTCAGTTGCCCCAAGGATTTGTGGTTGGCATCAAAAGATTCGATCACCGTGCAACATTATCTGATTTCAGCAATGAATTGCAGCTTGCTAGGCTTCAGTATACCAATATAATAAGGTTACTGGGGTGGTGCATCCATGGAAAAGAAAGGATTCTGATCTACAAGTTCATGCAGAATGGTTCCTTGGACTGTCACATATTTGGTATATTTTCCCTATCATCTGATTTATTTCATAGGACGTGCTTCTGACTAAATATGTGAACAAACTTATGTACAGTTAATGATGTGCTACGTTCTTGTTTTCTGTTGTAATTGCTTTAAACTGTGATGATTTGATTTAGAGCAGAATATATATAAAAATTATGTTATCTAAAGGCTTGCTGTTTCAATATTCCACAGACAGGATAAAAGGACCGTTGCTAGATTGGTCTAAGAGACTCAAAATAATCAAGGGGTTGGTAGAGGGGCTTGTTTACCTGCACAAACACTCAATGTTACATATTGTCCATAGGGACTTGAAACCAAATAACATTCTCTTGGAATATGACATGACCCCAAAGATTTCTGATTTTGGATCAGCTAAAACACTGTGTTCAGACATAACAGAAGAGCACACAAGCAGGGTGGTGGCCACTAGGTATATGAAGCTGCCTGCTTCCTGGTTTTTTCAATCATTACAGGTTCCATTATTTTGTGTTCAAACGTGCTAATTTTGCAGTTTTGGTCTCTGCTTCCCCCCCCCCCTATTTTTCAGTGGTTACATTGCTCCAGAGTATGCATCTCGAGGAGTTTACTCACTGAAGACAGATGTCTTCAGCTTTGGCATCTTGGTTCTGGAGACCATTAGCGGACGAAAGAACACTGTACTCGACAAGCGAGGGGATACTGTTGGCGATCTTGTACGAGATGTAAGTGAAGATAAATGGATTTCAAGCAGCATCTCTCACAATTCTATGCGCATGATTGTTTGTGCTAATACTTAATCTATGAGTATGGATTCACATTGCAATTCTGTAAACATCGAATTAATCTACCGGAAAACATTTCAGGCCTGGCATATGTGGAAGGACCAAAGGTTGCGTGAGCTTGTGGATCCGTCTCTAGGGAACGGATACGACATCGCCGAGATAACGCGATGTGCTCAGGTGGCACTGCTCTGTTCTCAGGAAGATCCAGCAGATCGGCCCACCATGACTGACATAGCTGCAATGCTGAGCTCTGAAAGCATGAGGCTACCAGTGGAGCCTAAGCGGCCTTACGTGCTGAGTGAAGGGGGTGCTGGTGAAGTTACATACATAAACCAATCAAGCCGGACAATAGACATAACCATAACGAGTTCAGCCACAGTGCTGACTAGAGTTCGAATCATCGTAGACCCGGAGGTTTGATGTGACGAAAAATGTCCAATGCCATATATAGTTGGAAGATGTCGAAGGATCATGGAGCTTTCCTCGTCCAGAATTCAGAGTGTGTACAGACAACAGATACCCATATCAGTTCTGTAAGTAGAAGTAAATATGTTTTTTTCCTTACCAAAGGCTTCTAAAATCATTTGATGTACTTCTCTAAATCTTGTCCAATCGCTCCTGGTCGACTGTGTTACACCAAGCAGCACAATCCATCGATGATCATCTCGCTTACTGTCAGCTGCCTGAACTCTGAACAAACCGACGCCTCACTAGAGTAGTGATGCCAAATAGTTGTAACAGCAAAAGACAGCTTCGTCCAGACTTAACTTTAATCCTGAATGATCATCATTAATGTAACTGCGCCAATGAATCAAACTTGTGCCAAAGCTCATGCAACTTACTAACCATATTTCACAAGGCATAATAGAAAGGAAATGCAAGCGCACCCTCAAGAACATATTGTGTTTATATTTCAAGCACAGGTGTCTGGACTATTCATTTTCTCAACCACACATCTAAAGCTGTGTCGTTGTGTATTAGAAGAAGAATGTCAAAGAAGGCGCAAAGTACAAACTAAACCAGAACAGAGCATATAGACCACAAAACAAATAAAAACACCGTTTGTCTAGCTTATTCTTAGTCAATACAAATAGCAGTGTTACAGATGTTGCAAATACATGTCGAAGAAATAACCTAATCGACACTGTAAGGAATCCGCTGACAGGGTGTGCCTCAGCTGAGAGCTCATTCCGAATATGAACTTCTTCACACGTTTCTTCCATCAGGATTTATGATATATGTGCTTGTTAGAGCCTCGTGTCTCCTGTACATGCGTGAAGCATAGTGAGGTAAAGCATATGAATATGATATGATGGATATGCTCAAATATTTTTTTCCCCGAAGGAACAGAAGAGTAACTAGCTGAGAAACTCAAATCTGCAGTTAATAAGCTTACCCTTCGCAAGTGTCTCCATCGATGTGTATGACAAGGATATTGCGGATGAGATGATAATCCTCCCCGGATTCAGCCGTGCATCTCCTGCTCAACTTAGGGCAGTCCTGAATTACAATTTTCTTAAGACAGGTGAAATCTCGAATGAAGCTCGGCAGCTTCTCAACCCCTTTGCAATCGCGAATCAGGACATGCTGAAGAGATGACACACAAGATTTGAAGCTCTCTGGAAAGCCCATGAGCTTTGGAAGCTCAACGAGAGTAAGCACATGTAGGCTTCCCAGCCCACTCAAGGCTTCTACTGGTTCCATCAGATCAAGCTCTTGGCAGTTACTAATCACCAACTTCTCAAGCACACAGAGCTGCTTCATGGAAGAGGGGAGAGAAGCGAGCTTTGGGCAGTTGAAGATGAGCAACTCTCGGAGAGCAGTGAGGCTACCAAATCCTTCTGTGAGTGATATTAACTCAGTGCAGCCGCTCAGATATAGGAATGCCATGGAAGACCAACCACAAAACCCACTTTTTATTAAATTCTTTTGTTTTGACGTGAGGACCAAGAACGTAAGGTTGACAAGTTCATCCATACGTCCTGGTAGCTCCTCAAATTGGCTGCACCGGCCGGCCAAGATGAACTGTTTGTAGATTCACCAATCTGCATAAGGAATTCGGTAGGATTCTGATTTTCTTGTTCCATTGTAGATCTAGGCACCTCAGATGCCTCAAATTTGCAACTGAACTCGGTAGCTCTTCAAATTCAACAGAAGAGAAAATCAAGACACGCAGGAGTGTGAAAGTAGAGAATAGGTCCTCGAGGAAGGCTTTGCTCACGGTGCCATAATTGTATCTGCTTGCACAAGTTCTCACCTTACGTGCCCTTTTCAGCTGCTTAGGAAATTTCAGATCCACCTGAAAAGTCCTTGCGGTCCCACACTAGATGCCGAACTGTTTCAGACACTGCAACCTTTTCACAACTAACAATAGCACACTCATTTCTGGACACCGATATTGCTAGATCATGAACGAGATCATGCATTTTACATTTCTGAATGCTGCCATCGTAAAGAATATATTGGTCTTGTAAAAGGGATCTGTCAAGAAGTTCATGGAAGTATTTTGCTCCATTAGTTAACGCCTCGTGGCTTTCACTGCCCCCGTGCAACAACCCCAATGCCATCCAGAACATAACAAGGTGATTTGTAAACATATGGTAGTCCTTCGGAAAAGTTGATAGGCAAGAGAAAGACGCTCGCAGATGAGGTGGAAGTTCATCATAACTCAATTTTAATGCTGTCAAAATACCATTTATGCTTCCCTCAATGTTCCACAGTTTGTCTTCGTTGATGCGCCGCCATTCTTCAACATTTCGACTATTACACAACAGGGAACCCAGTGTCTTTGCTGCCAAAGGAACACCACAACATTTTTTAACAATGGAGTTCCCCAGTTTTAGCAAATCGGGGTCTTTTTCACTGCCATCTCTGAATGCGCACTGAACAAATACTTCCATACACTCATCATGTGGTAATTTTGCAACGTCATATTGTTCCAGGGTCTTCACCAGGGATGCAACATTTGAACTGCGCGTAGTGACTACAATCACACTTCCACTACCACCACTGGAAAGCAGGCTTCTCAACTCTTCCCAGTCAGAAACTTTATCATTCCACATGTCATCAAGTACAAGGAAAAATCTCTTCTCCTGTAAAATCCCACGCAACTTGCGATGTAACATTTCCAGGTTTAGTTCTTTGTTGCTTTCACCGCTACCAGATTGTATTATGTCATCTAAGATCTTGTGAAGATCAAATACATCAGAGACACATGCCCATAACTTCCTTTCAAACTTCTTGCTAGTCCGTGCATCATTGTATACCAACTTGGCCAATGCAGTTTTTCCTATGCCTCCCAAACCAACTATAGGAAGCACAGACAAAGAATTTGAGTTTGCAGCAGTCAATATAACTCTGACAATATTGTCTTTAGCGTCATCTCTTCCAATAATATATTTTTCATTAATAAAGGAATGTGTTTCCCTGTTACTGCACCTGGATACATGGCTATCAATTAGATGGCCTGTTAATCCAAATTTTGATCTGTTGGATGCTATGTCATCAAGTTTTTCACGGACATCTCTTATCATGTGGCTCAATTTGAATGGAAAAGCAAGCATGTGGGTCATTCGAGCGAAGAATCCTGTATGAACCTTTTGCTCTAGAGCTCGGGTGGCCACGCCATCCAGAACATCATCTATGTCGTAGACTGCATCCTTCAAATTGTCTAACCACTCTTTAAGAGCATAAGAAGTTGACTGTTTGCCCTCGGCATCTTCAAGAACACCACAGATGGAACTCAGTGACCTTTCCAACTTTCCAAGCTCTTTCTTGATATTCCAGGACGACTTGAACTCATTAACGGCCCATTCACTGCCAGAAGATGTGGCCTTTCGGAGAACTGAGATTGCAAGGCTTGATATAATCACCTCTGCCATATTGGATATCTGGGCAATAAAGCACAAAGGAGCTGCACATAGAATATCATCAGATTTGCTTTACTATTTTTCTCTGTATACTGCATTTAATATTCACAGTAAAAAAAAACTGTCATTTCATACATAGTTAGCTAGAACATAACATATATCTCTCCTTGATGCCTCTGCAAAACAAAATGATACTTGCACACTTTTGGGAGGCACATGCCACAAAAGGAAAAAGTGCACAAATTTTTTGCAACTGCAGACAGAGGTGAAACACATTTTTTATATATAAAAAAGGACATCATCCCTGATTTCACTAAAGAAACCATTGAGCATGACAATAGTTCAGGGCTTCAGGCCACAAAAGATGGTAAAATGCAACTGAACTGAAGAACATAACCATCCTCCATACAGCACTACGACTTGGAATAAAACAACGACACTAGAAGGCCAGGACTACACACAAACACAAGCATACATCAACCACCACTGGCGACCATGGAAACCATCGTCCTTGGAAATATGTCCTGTTCCCTCGCTTGTCTGTATCCCTGTAAGACACCTCCTAAGCCACTGGTTTCTGTAATGGCCTAAAAGACACTAGTAGGATCATCAGGTATGGTTTGTGTTGACATACGAATAGTATCTTTGTCTTTCACAGCCCAAGAGAGTTGCTGCAGACCTGCACCTCCCAAATAGCTCAAAAAATTGTTTTGAGGGTGGAGAATGACATTTCCAGCCTTCGCTAGGATGATCAGGATATGTAGGAGTTAAAGCAAAGCCAAAAGGCGCACCAAGAAGCACGCCATCACCATTTATATCATGCTAATAGGCATCGACAAAGGAGTTGATCATATAATTCGTTGCTTGGACAAAAGCAACACTTGATGTCTCTCTCCTGGTTTCTAACCCAATATAGTACGTTACCCTTTTTAAATAAAGAGTAGGTTACCCTTGGCTGAACTTGTAATACTTAGGCTGGTCACAATGGACGAGAACATAAGCTAGTAACTTACACACTTCCCTAGACTATGTTACTACCTCTATAGTGGGTAGGAACATCTATGTAGTGTCATGCAACGATGTATTTATTAGGTTATAGACTCATTGTTTCTTGGAGTGTGTGATGTACCGGTAACTTAGCTAGTTACCACAAGCACCTCTCTCTTCATTAAATATGTGCCACATAAGCAAAGTTGTATTGGAGTGTGTGATGTTACTCCTAAGTTCCTCCCCATTGTGACCAGCCTTATGTGTAGAGAAAGCCATACAAAGACCTAAATGCAAAAGTAACTGAAACTCTGGTTGTCTGAAGAAATGAAGATGGGTGCAGAAAACTTTTAGCATATAAAGATCTACAACCCACTTTTCAAACCAACTTGCCTCAGTCATCAGTCAGAAGATAAGCACTCCCAATTCATCCACATCATAGTTTCAAAAAAAAATCATCCACATCATTATGTCTGCATACCAAACGACTAATAAGTTACTACCCCGTCTCATAATGTATGGGACGGAGGGAGTAATTTCCAATGGTCTTTGATCTTTTTGCCAAAGAAGTTTGTCCCGATGAATATTTATTTCATTTCTACCTAGTTACCTACATTTGGCAAACTAAGAATCGCCCTCCTGAAAGTGGAGAGTTATACTTACTAGTTGTCAAACCCGTTTCGTCGACCACCAGCGATGCCTCGGACGCGGCGACTCCTACGCGCCAATGTCACGCCATGGATGGAAGTTCATGGAAGTATAGATGCCGTTAGGGCCACCGCCGGCCGGCTAGCTATGCCGCAAGAGCCGGCACCGCATCCGGCTGAGTGCCCCCACCAGGCCTCCACGGCTCCACCCATCGGCCGCAGCGCGCGCAGAGCCGAGTCTCCGCCCGCCGGACAGGTTCGGTGTTCGGGAGGTCCTCCATCCGCCAGATCCGAATCAGATGGAGGGAGCCGCTCCGACGACGCCGGCGGCGAGGGAAGGGGAGGGTGGAGGGTAGCAAGGTTTTGGTTAGGGCATCTCCAGCCGTTGGTCCTCCTAGGACGCATAAAAATCGCCTCCTGGGGGCGAGCCGGCGATACACTCGGCGCTGGGGCGGTTTTGCGCCCAGTCGTCGCCCCCAGCTCGCCCCCAGGCGCTGAAATTGGCCCAATTTCGGCGAATAAAGGACCCATATGGGCGAGAATAGGCCCATATTTGGCGTGGTTTCGCCGTGTCTCGGCGTTCAATTATCAACACAATTATTTCTTATCACATATTTCATCACAGAAAAATCAAATACTTCAACAAAATAGTACAACAACAAATAGTTCAATACAAATTATATAGTTCAACAAATAAAAACTCGTATTTCATCACACAGCGTCCCCCTTGAGCCTCCATAGGTGCTCAATCAGATCTTTCTGCAGTTGATGATGCACCTGTGGGTCTCGAATCTCCTGACGCATACTGAGATAGACAGTCCAAGTTGCCGGTAGCTGGTGATCAACTTCGGCTAGAGGACCCTGCCTATAGTATGGTTCAGTGTCAAACACTGGGTCTTCTTGCTCGCTCTCGATGATCATGTTGTGCAAGATGACACAGCAAGTCATAATCTCCCACATTTGATCTTTGGGCCAGGTCTGAGCGGGGTACCGAACAACAGCAAATCGAGATTGGAGCACACCAAATGCCCGCTCGACATCCTTCCTGCAAGCCTCCTGAAACTTCGCAAACCAGGCGTTCTTGCCTCCTGCCACAGGGTTTGAGATCGTCTTCACAAATGTCGACCATCTCGGATAGATGCCGTCAGCTAGATAGTACCCCTTGTTGTATTGGTGCCCATTGATCTCGAAGTTCACTAGAGGAGAATGGTCCTCAACGAGCTTGGCAAAAATAGGAGAGCACTGCAGCACGTTGATGTCATTGTGAGTTCCTGGCATATCAAAGAAGGAGTGCCAAATCCAGAGGTCCTGTGTGGCTACCGCATCAAGCACCACACTGCAACCGCCTTTGGCGCCTTTGTACATCCCCTGCCAACCAAATGGGCAGTTCTTCCATTTCCAATGCATGCAGTCGATGCTTCCAAGCATCCCAGAAAATCCTCTTGCTGCATTCTGGGCTAGGATCCGAGCAGTGTCTTCTGCATTGGGTGTTCTCAAGTATTGTGGCCCAAACACTGCCACCACTGCCCGACAGAACTTGTAGAAACACTCTATGCTGGTGGACTTGGCCATGCGCCCATAGTCGTCGATTGAATCACTGGGAGCTCCATATGCAAGCATCCTCATCGCTGTCGTGCACTTCTGGATGGAGGTGAATCCAAGAGCGCCAGTGCAATCCATCTTGCACTTGAAGTAGTTGTCGAACTCCCGGATGGAATTCACAATCCTGAGGAAGAGCTTTCGGCTCATCCGATAATGGCGCCGAAATGTTCTCTCGCCATGAAGTGGAGCATTGGCGAAGTAGTCGGAGTAGAGCATGCAGTAGTCTTGGAGACGATGCCGGTTCTTTGCTTTCACTCGCCCCGACGCCGAGCCACCTCGCTGCGGATTTTCATTGCTCGCCAGCAGCTGGGCGAGGGCGGCGAGCACCATGAGATGCTCTTCTTCCTGGACGTCGGCCGCGGCTTCCTCCTCCAGCAGCGCGGCGAGCTCTTCCTCCTCATCCGAGTCCATCGCCGAGACAGGCAAAACGCCGAACACCTTGCGCTCGGTGGGCGTGTACCCGCCGTTAAACCGCGCCTCCGCGGCCGGAAACGGCGGCCGGAAACGCCCAGCTGCTGTGGGAGGGGCTGCCGCGGCGAAGCGCTGCTATTTTCCGACGGGGAATGGCTATCTACCGGAGTAGGGCGACGGCCGTCGCCGGGATATAGCTAGTGGTGGCCGAGGGCGCGGGGGGTGCGAGGCGAGTCGGGGAAAGAAAACCTTGACTTTTCCCCTATCGGTGTGGGCCAAGCGTGCTTTTCCCTAGCGCCGGAGCCCCCAACAGCTCCCCAGCGCGCCGGGTTCGGCCTGTGACCGCCGGGCGGAAAAAAGGCCCGAACCAGCGATTTTTGGCGTCCTGGGGGCGCGACTGGGCCGTTTTTTCGGCGCCGGCGCCAAAAAGTGGCCTGGGGGACCTGCTGGGGGCCCGGCTGGAGATGCCCTTACAGTCGAAATTTCAAGATTCCCCGTGGTTACCGCGATTTTCGTTCCCTTCGTTAAATCCCCATACCAAGCAAAAAATATTAAATTGAATTTAAACGCTCAATTTATAATAAAGTATGTAGGATTTAATTAATGACATGAGAGTTGATGCTGACATGTTGATAGCAACCTAGTTCCTGTTTTGAAAGGTCTCTGATTCGAATGTTCGTTCATTCGCTTATTTAAATTCAAAATTCAATTATAAAATTCGTTTAAAATATTCTCGGTATTTCTCGATAACCATGATAACCACATTTATCAGTCTCTCTCGGTAAAATTCACTCATTCAATAACCAAAACCTTGGAAGGTAGTCCTATGACTTGGCTCTAGGCGATTGTGCACTTCCGTTCTCACAGTGAAGGAGAGCCTCTTGCCGCTCTACTCCCTTCATCCAAAAATACTTTATCGTAAAAATTGATAAAAATAAATGTATTTAAAACTAAAATACGTTTAGATACAACATTTTTCTTTTTTTTAGAGTGATACATCCATTTTGTTCAAAAAACAAGTATTATTTGTTATAAAAATGATAAAACAGATGTATTTAAACTAAAATACATCTAAACACATTAACTTTTTTGATAAGTATTTTCGGACGGAGGATGGGTTCTCTGCAATTTTCCTTTTCTTACCTGGCATTCATCAAAACTTTAGTTGTCTTACTTTTGTTTTCGAATCTTCCTCTTCATTGTGTTAAACATTATTGAATATTTTGCTAACATGCAAAGCTTTGTAACGGAAAAGGATCCGTTCGGACAAAAAGACAAAATAAATGTCCCAAAGTGCTTTAAAAAATTGCCTTCTTGCATTCTTCTTGTTTTATTTTCGGACCTACACGAACGTTTTTTCACCATCCAATTTTGGATGTTGGTAAAACATTCAACAATGTTTGTCTAAAAAAACTAGATTTTCTTTAAAATATACTTTTTCTAATTTTGCTTGTTGGTAAAACATTCAACAATGGTAGATATTCATCCCGTCTCGTTCAGTAAACGTCCCCCGGCTTTGAATAGGCGCGCACATTGGGGACACGGAGTGGCGGCGCCCTAGGCCGGCAAGTCACTTCAATGCCGGTGTCAGTGATATGTCACGTCCGCTCTAGAAAGGCGTCAATGCGAAGCGGCCGCTCTAGGGCGGCATGAATGCGGGCAGCTGACTTCGGGCAGGAAAGCGAGCGGGCGAGGGGGAGGGTTTTGGCTGGGCCATGTTTGTCGGACGCTTGCGTGGCAGCGGTCCGGACGCACACAGAGCTCCTTGCTTCTAGTTTTCGGAAAAAATGATACCCGGGCAGCCGAGCGGATCGATATAGGACCGCGTTGGATAACAAAACATGTCCGGACCGCACGGTTGCGGGCGGTTTGAGGGTCCATGTTGACAATGCACTTAGTTAGTCTAAAATCCGCCAGCCTCAGTTTTTTAAAGATGCTCATACGAATAGGATGTATGTACCTATGTGCGTTCACAAGGATGTGTGCGTATGCTTGTATTTTTTATTTTATTTTATTTTAGGATCAAACCAGCTACAACTTAAGTAACAATGGAAGAGCTATTACAGTCCTCTATGAGGATGCTCCTTAAGGAAGGAGGGACATCGTCAAAAATAAAGAGGTCTCCCTGTCTTCTTGCTAGAGCAGCAAGCTCATGTGCCAGTTTATTGCTGGATCTTCTCACACTACTGAAGGTCACTTCTTTGAAAACATTCATGAAGTGCCTCACTTCCATGACTAGGGGAAAAGAGCCGACAGATTACTTGCTCTGTTATTCAGCATTGAGATGACTGAAGCACAGTCTGATTCCACACAAACTGGCCCCCTATAGTATTTGCTTAATACTGAGAGTCCGTGTGCAACAGCAGCCATTTCAGCTTCTTCTGGGTCCTTGCATGCCTGCAGTCGCTGCCCACATGCTAATGCAACCACACCCTGGTGTGTTCTGACGATGGTTCCAGCCACAGTGTCGCCAGTATTGGTTAGGAACGCTGCATTAGAGTTTAATTTCCATATGCCTTCCGGTGGCGGTTCCCATTTGCTCCTGTCTGTATATGGGCTTCGTTGCCGTCCTTGCTGATAGGTCTGCTTCCAATTCCTCACGGGTACTATTATTTTGGTCGTTCCACAAGCACTGCTCCTGGGGCTTCTTGCCATTTCTAATCTCCGCGCGGCGCGCCTCAACAGAGCCAGGTTTCTGAAGGCCGACCAGGTGACCGTCCACCTCGTCTACAGTGGGTTCAGTTCCTATCAGATTCAATTCCTCATCTACAGTGTATGCTTGTATTTAAGCGTCTGGTCTATATAGATGCTTGCATTGCAAAGGCCGCAAGTGTATCTGGATCAATGACATCCCGAAAATAAAAGTGAGAATTTGGCTTTGTAACACTTGTGGGAATGCTCTCTCTCGGTGGTTACAAATAAATTCCTGTATTGGAGGGGGGAAATTCATCCAATCAAACATATTGGTAAAATTATTTGTGTTTTCTATGCTATCAAACTTTTTTTTCATTGAAATTCCTGTAGTTTTAATCGCACGGGATTCAAGAGGACATGGCAGTCTAATAATGTATTTTGCTTATTCATGTGTTTTCAGAATCTTGCAAACGAAAGAGGCCCTAAAAAGGAGGTCCAAATGGATTGTAAAATTTGGGACGCCCAAACGAGTGAACTATACTTTTCCTAGCAAGCAAGCTGTCAATGAAAGCAAAAACGTCTCAAAATGTTTTTTCTAGGGTTTCTTGAGAGATGCAATCAGGAGGCGACTTGCATCCCCTTGAGCAGCCGCGCTGTCAAGAGTTCCCCTAGCCTCAGTTGGCCGCTATGGTAGCAGGGATGAGGGAACCCATGAAGAAAATATGCCCTAGAGGCAATAATAAAGTTGTTATTTATATTCCCTTATATCATGACAAATGTTTATTATTCATGCTAGAATTGTATTAACCGGAAACTTAGTACAAGTGTGAATACATAGACAAACAAAGTGTCACTAGCTTGCATCTACTTGACTAGCTCGTTGAATCAATGATGGTTACGTTTCCTAACCATAGACATAAGTTGTCATTTGATTAACGAGATCACATCATTAGAGAATGATGTGATTGACTTGATCCATCCGTTAGCTTAGCACGATGATTGTTTAGTTTGTTGCTATTGCTTTCTCCATAACTATACATGTTCCTATGACTATGAGATCATGCAACTCCCGAATACCGAAGGAACACTTTGTGTGCTACCAAACGTCACAACGTAACTGGGTGATTATAGAGGTGCTCTACAGGTGTCTCCAATGTTGTTTGTTGAGTTGGCATGGATCAAGATTTGGATTTGTCACTCCGATTATCTAAGAGGTATCTCTGGGGCCCTCTCGGTAATGTACATCACAATAAGCCTTGCAAGCAATGTAGCTAATGAGTTAGTTACGGGATGTAAAATTACGGAACGAGTAAAGAGACTTGCCGGTAACGAGATTGAACTAGGTATTGGGATACCGACGATCGAATCTTAGGCAAGTAACATGCCGATGACAAAGGGAACATCGTATGTTGTTATGCGGTTTGACCGATAAAGATCTTCGTAGAATATGTAGGAACCAATATGAGCATCCAGGTTCCGCTATTGGTTATTGACCGGAGATGAGTCTCGGTCATGTCTACATAGTTCTCGAACCTGTAGGGTCCGCACGCTTAACGTTCGGTGACGATCGATATTATGAGTTTATGTGTTTTGATGTACTGAAGGTAATTTGGAGTCCCGGATTTGATCACGGACATGACGAGGAGTCTCGAAATGGTTGAGACATAAAGATCAATATATTGAACGGCTATATTGTTGGGGAACGTAGTAATTTCAAAAATTTCCCTACGCACACGCAAGATCATGGTGATGCATGTTGGGGAACGTAGCAATAATTCAAAAAAATTCCTACGTGTCACCAAGATCAATATATGGAGTCATCTAGCAACGAGGGAGGAGTGGATCTACATACCCTTATAGATCGCGCGCGGAAGCGTTCAAGAGAACGGGGTTGATGGAGTCGTACTCGTCGTGATCCAAATCACCGATGATCCTAGCGCCAAACGGACGGCACCTCCGCGTTCAACACACGTACGGAGCAGCGACGTCTCCTCCTTCTTGATCCAGCAAGGGGGGAGGAGAGGTTGATGGAGATCCAGCAGCACGACGGCGTGGTGGTGGAAGTAGCGGGATTCCAACAGGGCTTCGCCAAGCGCTGCGGGAGGAGGGAGATGTGTCATGGGAGGGAGAGGGAGGCGCCAGGGCTCAGGTATGGCTGCCCTCCCTTTCCCCACTATATATAGGGCCAAGGGAGAGGGGGGCGCAGCCTTTGGCCCTTCCTCCAAGGAAGGGTGCGGCCAGGGAGGAGTCCCTCCTCCCCAAGGCACCTCGGAGGTGCCTTCCCCTTTTAGGACTCTTCCTTTCCCTCTTCTCTTGGCGCATGGGCCTCTTGGGGCTGGTGCCCTTGGCCCATATAGGCCAAGGCGCACCCCCTACAGCCCATGTGGCCCCCCGGGGCAGGTGGCCCCACCCGGTGGACCCCCGGGACCCTTCCGGTGGTCCCGGTACAATACCGGTGACCCCGAAACTTGTCCCGATGGCCGAAATAGCACTTCCTATATATAATTCTTTACCTCCGGACCATTCCGGAACTCCTCGTGATGTCTGGGATCTCATCCGGGACTCCGAACAACTTTTGGGTTACCGCATACTAATATCTCTATAACCCTAGCGTCACCGAACCTTAAGTGTGTAGACCCTACGGGTTCGGGAGACATGCAGACATGACCGAGATGACTCTCCGGTCAATAACCAACAGCGGGATCTAGATACCCATGTTGGCTCCCACATGTTCCACGATGATCTCATCGGATGAACCACGATGTCAAGGACTTAATCAATCCCGTATACAATTCCCTTTGTCTATCGGTACGACACTTGCCCGAGATTCGATCGTCGGTATCCCGATACCTTGTTCAATCTCGTTACCGGCAAGTCTCTTTACTCGTTCTGTAACACATCATCCCGTGATCAACTCCTTGATCACATTGTGCACATTATGATGATGTCCTACCGAGTGGGCCCAGAGATACCTCTCCGTTTACACGGAGTGACAAATCCCAGTCTCGATTCGTGCCAACCCAACAGACACTTTCGGAGATACCTGTAGTGTACCTTTATAGCCACCCAGTTACGTTGTGACGTTTGGCACACCCAAAGCACTCCTACGGTATCCGGGAGTTGCACAATCTCATGGTCTAAGGAAATTATACTTGACATTAGAAAAGCTTTAGCATACGAACTACATGATCTTGTGCTAGGCTTAGGATTGGGTCTTGTCCATCACATCATTCTCCTAATGATGTGATCCCATTATCAATGACATCCAATGTCCATGGTCAGGAAACCGTAACCATCTATTGATCAACGAGCTAGTCAACTAGAGGCTTACTAGGGACATGGTGTTGTCTATGTATCCACACATGTATCTGAGTTTCCTATCAATACAATTCTAGCATGGATAATAAACGATTATCATGAACAAGGAAATATAATAATAACTAATTTATTATTGCCTCTAGGACATATTTCCAACAGTCTCCCACTTGCACTAGAGTCAATAATCCAGTTCACATCGATATGTGATTAACACTCAAGGTCACATCCCCATGTGACTAACACCCAAAGAGTTTACTAGAGTCAATAATCTAGTTCACATTACCATGTGATTAACACTCGATGAGTTCTGGGTTTGAACATGTTATGCTTGTGAGAGATGTTATAGTCAACGGGTCTGAATCTTTCAGATCCGTATGTACTTCGCAAATCTCTATGTCATCTTGTAGATGCAGCTACTACGCTATATTTGGAGCCATTTCAAATAACTGTTCTACTATACGAATCCAGTTTACTACTCAGAATAATCTGGATTAGTGTCAAAGTTTGCATCGGCATAACCCTTTACGACGAACTCTTTTACCACCTCCATAATCGAGAAAATTCCTTAGTCCACTAGTTACTAAGGATAACTTCGACCGATGTCCTGTGATCCATTCTTAGATCACTCTTATACCCCTTGACTAACTCATGGCAAGGCACACTTCAGGTGCGGTACACAGCATAGCATACTGTAGAGAGCCTATGATAAAAGCATAGGGGACGACCTTCGTCCTTCCTCTTTCTTCTGCCGTGGTCGAGCTTTAAGTCTTAACTTCATACCTTACAACTCAGGCAAGAACTCATTCTTTGACTGATCCATCTTGAACACCTTTAAGATCATGTCAAGGTATGTGCTCATTTGAAAGTACCATTAAGCGTTTTGATCTATCCTTATAGATCTTGATGCTCAATGTTCAAGTAGCTTAATCCAGGCTTTCCATTGAAAAACACTTTTCAAATAACCCTGTATGCTTTCCAGAAATTCTACATCATTTCTGATCCATAATATGTCAACAACATATACTCATCAGAAATTCTATAGTGCTCCCACTCACTTCTTTGGAAATACAAGTTTCTCATAAACTTTGTATACACCCAAAACTTTGATCATCTTATCAAAGCATACATTCCAACTCCGAGATGCTTACTCCAGTCCCTAGAAGGATTGCTGGAGCTTTGCATACTTATTAGCATCTTTCAGGATTGACAAAACCTTCCGGTTTGTATCACATACAACCTTTCCTCAAAAAAAAACGTTGAGGAAACAATGTTTTGACATCCTATCTGCAAGATTTCATAAATAATGCAGTAATCGCTAATATAATTCCAACAGACTCTTAGCATCGCTACGAGTGAGAAAGTCTCATCGTAGTCAACTCCTTGAACTTGTCGGAAAACATCTTAACGACAAGTCGAGCTTTCTTAATGGTGGAATTTACCATCATTGTCCGTCTTCCTTTTAAAATCCATCTGTACTCAACAGCCTCACGACCATCGAGTTGTTCTGTCAAAGTCTACACTTTGTTTCCATACATGGATCCTCTCTCGGATTTTATGGCCTCAAGCCATTTATCGGAATCCGGGCCCACCATCGCTTCTCCATAGCTCGTAGGTTCATTGTTGTCTAGCAACATGACTTCCAAGACAGGATTACGTACCACTCTGAAGTAGTATGCATCCTTGTCATCCCACGAGGTTTGGTAGTGACTTGATCTGAAGTTTCATGATCACTATCATAAGCTTCCACTTCAATTGGTGTAGGTGCCACAGGAACAACTCCTTGTGCTCTGCCACACACTAGTTGAAGAGACGGTTCAATAACCTCATCAAGTCTCCACCATCCTCCCACTCAATTCTTTCGAGAGAAACTTTTCCTCGAGAAAGGACCCGATTCTAGAAACAATCCCTTATTGCTTTCGGATCTGAGACAGGAGGTATACCCAACTATTTTGGGTGTCCTATGAAGATGCATTTATCCGCTTTGGGTTCGAGCTTATCAGCCTGAAACTTTTTCACATAAGCGTCGCAGCCCCAAACTTCTAAGAAATGACAGCTTAGGTTTCTCTAAACCATAGTTCATATGGTGTCATCTCATCAGAATTACGTGGTGCCCTATTTAAAGTGAATGTAGTTGTCTTTAATGCCTAACCCATAAAATATCGTGGTAATTCGATAAGAGACATCATGGTATGCATCATATCCAATAGGGTGCAGTTATGATGTTCGGACACACCATCACACTATGGTGTTCCAGGCTGTATTAGTTGTGAAACAATTTCCACAATGTCTTAATTCTGTGCCAAACTCGTAATTCAGATATTCATCTCTATGATCATATCATAGATATTTTATCCTCTTGTCACGACGATCTTTCAACTTCACCCTGAAATTACTTGAACCTTTCAATAATTCAGACTCGTGATTCATCAAGTAAATGTACTCAACATCTACTCAAATCACCTATGAAGTAAGAACATAACGATATCCACTACACGCCTCAGCACTCATTGGACTGCACACATCAAAATGTATTACTTCCAACAAGTTGCTTTCTAGTTCCATTTTACTGAAAACGAGGCTTTCAGTCATCTTGCCCATGTGGTATGATTTGCATGTCTCAAGTGATTCAAAATCAAGTGAGTCCAAACGGTCCATTTGCATGGAGTTTCTTCATGCATATACACCAATAGACATGGCTCGCATGTCTCAAACTTTTCAAAAACGAGTGAGCCCAAAGATCCATCAACATGGAGCTTCTTCATGCGTTTTACACCGATATGACTTACGTGGCAGTGCCACAAGTAGGTGGTACTATCATTACTATCCTATATCTTTTGGCATGAACATGTGTATCACTACGATCGAGATTCAATAAACCATTCATTTCAGGTGTAAGGCCATTGAAGGTATTATTCAAATAAACAGAGTAACCATTATTCTCTTTAAATGAATAACCGTATTGAGATAGACATATTCCAATCATGTCTATGCTCAACGCAAACACCAATCTCGATGGTAGAGGGAGCGTGCGATGCTTGATCATATCAACATTGGAAACACTTCCAACACATATCGTCAGCTCACCTTTAGCTAGTCTCCGTTTATTCCGTAGCTTTTATTTCGAGTTACTAACACTTAGCAACCGAACCGGTATCTAATACCCTGGTGCTACTAGGAGTACTAGTAAAGTACACATTAACACAATGTATATCCAAAATACTTCTATCAACCTTGCCAGCCTTCTCATCTACCAAGTATCTAGGGTAATTCTGCTCCAGTGGTTGTTCCCCTTATTACAGAAGCACTTAGTCTCGGGTTTGGGTTCAACCTTGGGTTTCTTCACTAGAGCAGCAGCTGATTTGCCGTTTCATGAAGTATCCCTTCTTGCCCTTGCCCTTCTTGAAACTAGTGGTTTCACCAACCACCAACAATTGATGCTCCTTCTTGATTTCTACTTTTGTGGTGTCAAACATCGCGAATATCTCAAGGATCATCATATATGTCCCTGATATATTATAGTTCATCACGAAGCTCTAGCAGCTTGGTGGTAATGACTTCGGAGAAACATCACTATCTCATCTGGAAGATCAACTCCCACTCGATTCAAATGATTGTTGTACTCAGACAATCTGAGCACAAGTTCAACAATCGAGCTTTTCTCCCTTAGTTTGCAGGCTAAGAAAATCGTCGGAGGTCTTATACCTCTTGACGTGGGCACGAGCCTGAAATCCCAATTTCAGCCCTCGAAACATCTCATATGTTTCGCGACGTTTTAACACGTCTTCGGTGCCTCAATTCTAAACCGTTTAACTGAACTATCACGTAGTTATCAAAATGTGTATGTCAGATGTTCGCAACATCCATAGACAACGTTCGAGGTTCAGCACACTGAGCGGTGCATTAAGGACATAAGCCTTCTATGAAGCAATGAGGACAAACCTCAGTTTACGGACCTAGTCCGCATAATTACTACTATCAACTTTCAACTAAAATTTTCTCTAGGAACATATCTAAACAGTAGAACTGAAGCGCGAGCTACGAAATAATTTGCGAAGACCTTTTGACTATGTTCAGGATAATTAAGTTCATCTTATGAACTCCCACTCAGATAGACATCCCTCTAGTCATCTAAGTGATTACATGATCTGAGTCAACTAGGCCGTGTCCGATCATCACGTGAGACGGACTAGTCATCATCGGTGAACATCTTCATGTTGATCGTATCTACCATACGACTCATGCTCGACCTTTCGGTCTCTTGTGTTCCGAGGCCATGTCTGTACATGCTAGGCTCGTCAAGTCAACCTAAGTGTTTCGCGTGTGTAAATCTAGCTTACACCCATTGTATGTGAACGTAAGAATCTATCACACCCGATCATCACGTGGTGCTTCGAAACGACGAACTTTCGCAACGGTGCACAGTTAGGGGGGACACCTTCTTGAAATTTTAGTGAGGGATCATCTTATTTACTACCGTCGTTCTAAGTAAACAAGATGTATAAACATGATAAACATCACATGCAATCAAATAATAGTGACATGATATGGCCAATATCATATAGCTCCTTTGATCTCCATCTTGGGGCTCCATGATCATCTTGTCACCGGCATGACACCATGATCTCCATCATCATGATCTCTATCATCGTGTCTTCATGAAGTTGTCTCGTCAACTATTACTTCTACTACTATAGCTAACGGTTAGCTATAAAGTAAAGTAATTACATGACGTTTATGTTGACACGCAGGTCATAAATAAATTAAGACAACTCCTATGGCTCCTGCCGGTTGTCATACTCATCGACATGCAAGTCGTGATTCCTATTACAAGAACATGATCAATCTCATACATCACATATATCATTCATCACATCCTTTTGGCCATATCACATCACATAGCATACCCTGCAAAAACAAGTTAGACGTCCTCTAATTGTTGTTTGCATGTTTTACGTGGCTGCTATGGGTTTCTAGCAAGAACGTTTCTTACCTACGCAAAAACCACAACGTGATATGCCAATTGCTATTTACCCTTCATAAGGACCCTTTTCATCGAATCCGATCCGACTAAAGTGGGAGAGACAGACACCCGCCAGCCACCTTATGCAACTAATGCATCTCAGTCGGTGGAACCAGTCTCACGTAAGCGTATGTGTAAGGTTGGTCTGGGCCGCTTCATCCCATGATGCCGCCGAATCAAGATAAGACTAGTAACGGCAAGTAAATTGACAAAATCAATGCCCACAACTACTTTGTGTTCTACTCGTGCATAGAAACTACGCATAGACCTAGCTCATGATGCCACTGTTGGGGAACGTAGCAATTAAAAAATTCCTACGTGTCACCAAGATCAATATATGGAGTCATCTAGCAACGAGGGAGGAGTGGATCTACATACCCTTGTAGATCGCGTGCGGAAGCGTTCAAGAGAACGGGGTTGATGGAGTCGTACTCGTCGTGATCCAAATCACCGATGATCCTAGCGCTGAACGGAAGGCACCTCCGCGTTCAACACACGTACGGAGCAGCGACGTCTCCTCCTTCTTGATCCATCAAGGGGGGAGGAGAGGTTGATGGAGATCCAGCAGCACGACGGCGTGGTGGTGGAAGTAGCGGGATTCCAACAGGGCTTCGCCAAGCGCTGCGGGAGGAGGGAGATGTGTCATGGGAGGGAGAGGGAGGCGCCAGGGCTCAGGTATGGCTGCCCTCCCTTTCCCCACTATATATAGGGCCAAGGGAGAGGGGGGCGCAGCCTTTGGCCCTTCCTCCAAGGAAGGGTGCGGCCAGGGAGGAGTCCCTCCTCCCCAAGGCACCTCGGAGGTGCCTTCCCCTTTTAGGACTCTTCCTTTCCCTCTTCTCTTGGCGCATGGGCCTCTTGGGGCTGGTGCCCTTGGCCCATATAGGCCAAGGCGCACCCCCTACAGCCCATGTGGCCCCCCGGGGCAGGTGGCCCCACCCGGTGGACCCCCGGGACCCTTCCGGTGGTCCCGGTACAATACCGGTGACCCCGAAACTTGTCCCGATGGCCGAAATAGCACTTCCTATATATAATTCTTTACCTCCGGACCATTCCGGAACTCCTCGTGATGTCTGGGATCTCATCCGGGACTCCGAACAACTTTCGGGTTACCGCATACTAATATCTCTATAACCCTAGCGTCACCGAACCTTAAGTGTGTAGACCCTACGGGTTCGGGAGACATGCAGACATGACCGAGATGACTCTCCGGTCAATAACCAACAGCGGGATCTGGATACCCATGTTGGCTCCCACATGTTCCACGATGATCTCATCGGATGAACCACGATGTCAAGGACTTAATCAATCCCGTATACAATTCCCTTTGTCTATCGGTACGACACTTGCCCGAGATTCATCGTCGGTATCCCGATACCTTGTTCAATCTCGTTACCGGCAAGTCTCTTTACTCGTTCCGTAACACATCATCCCGTGATCAACTCCTTGATCACATTGTGCACATTATGATGATGTCCTACCGAGTGGGCCCAGAGATACCTCTCCGTTTACACGGAGTGACAAATCCCAGTCTCGATTCGTGCCAACCCAACAGACACTTTCGGAGATACCTGTAGTGTACCTTTATAGCCGCCCAGTTACGTTGTGACGTTTGGCACACCCAAAGCACTCCTATGGTATCCGGGAGTTGCACAATCTCATGGTCTAAGGAAATGATACTTGACATTAGAAAAGCTTTAGCATACGAACTACATGATCTTGTGCTAGGCTTAGGATTGGGTCTTGTCCATCACATAATTCTCCTAATGATGTGATCCCGTTATCAATGACATCCAATGTCCATGGTCAGGAAACCATAACCATCTATTGATCAACGAGCTAGTCAACTAGAGGCTTACTAGGGACATGGTGTTGTCTATGTATCCACACATGTATCTGAGTTTCCTATCAATACAATTCTAGCATGGATAATAAACGATTATCATGAACAAGGAAATATAATAATAACTAATTTATTATTGCCTCTAGGGCATATTTCCAACAATGCATAGCAGCGAGAGGGGAGAGTGTTGTCCACGTACACTCGTAGACCGAAAGCGGAAGCATTAGCACAACGCGGTTGATGTAGTCGTACGTCTTCACGATCCGACCGATCAAGTACCGAACGCGCGGCACCTCCGAGTTCTGCACACGTTCAACTCGATGACGTCCCTCGAACTCCGATCCAGCCGAGCTTTGAGGGAGAGTTCCATCAGTACGACGGCGTGTTGACGATGATGATGTTCTACCGACGCAGGGCTTCGCCTAAGCACCGCTACGATATGACCGAGGTGGATTATGGTGGAGAGGGGCACCGCACACGGTTAAGAGATCCAAAGGATCAATTGTTGTGTCTTTGGGGTGCCCCCTGCCCCGTATATAAAGGAGTGGAGGAGGGGGAGGCCGGCCTTCTCTATGGCGCGCCCTAGGGGAGTCCTACTCCCGGTGGGAGTAGGATTCCCCCTTTCCTAGTAGAACTAGGAGCCCTTCCAAGTACTAGGAGTAGGAGGGAAGGAAAGGGAAGGGAAAAGGAGAAGGAAGGAAGGGGGCGCCCCCCCCCCTCCCTAGTCCAATTCGGACCAGCCCATGGGGAGGGGTGCGGCCAGCCTTTGAGGCCTTTCTCTCCTTTCCCGTATGGCCCATTAAGGCCCAATACAAATTCCCGTAACTCCCCGGAACTACCGAAAATACCCGAAACACTCGAAACCTTTTCGATGTCCGAATATAGTCGTCCAATATATCGATCTTTACGTCTCGACTATTTCGAGACTCCTCGTCATGTCCCTGATCTCATCCGGGACTCCGAACTCCTTCGGTACATCAAAACACATAAACTCATAATATAACCGTCATCGAACTTTAAGCGTGCGGACCCTACGGGTTCGAGAACTATGTAGACATGACCGAGACACGTCTCCGGTCAATAACCAATAGCGGAACCTGGATGCTCATATTGGCTCCTACATATTCTACGAAGATCTTTATCGGTCAAACCGCATAACAACATACGTTGTTCCCTTTGTCATCGGTATGTTACTTGCCCGAGATTCGATCGTTGTTATCTCAATACCTAGTTCAATCTTGTTACCGGCAAGTCTCTTTACTCGTTCCGTAACACATCATCCCGCAACTAACTCATTAGTTGCAATGCTTGCAAGGCTTATAGTGATGTGCATTACCGAGTGGACCCAGAGATACCTCTCCGACAATCGGAGTGACAAATCCTAATCTCGAAATACGCCAACCCAACAAGTACCTTCGGAGACACCTGTAGAGCACCTTTATAATCACCCAGTTACGTTGTGACGTTTGGTGGCACACAAAGTGTTCCTCCAGTAAACGGGAGTTGCATAATCTCATAGTCATAGGAACATGTATAAGTCATGAAGAAAGCGATAGCAACAAACTAAACAATCAAGTGCTAAGCTAACGGAATGGGTCAAGTCAATCACATCATTCTCCTAATGATGTGATCCCGTTAATCAAATGACAACTCATGTCTATGGTTAGGAAACATAACCATCTTTGATCAACGAGCTAGTCAAGTAGAGGCATACTAGTGACACTCTGTTTGTCTATGTATTCACACATGTATTATGTTTCCGGTTAATACAATTCTAACATGAATAATAAACATTTATCATGATATAAGGAAATAAATAATAACTTTATTATTGCCTCTAGGGCATATTTCCTTCAGTCTCCCACTTGCACTAGAGTCAATAATCTAGTTCACATTGCCATGTGATTTAACATCAATAGTTCACATCACCATGTGATTAACACCCATAGTTCACATTGTCATGTGACCAACACCCAAAGGGTTTACTAGAGTCAATAATCTAGTTCACATCGCTATGTGATTAATACCCAAAGAGTACTAAGGTGTGATCATGTTTTTCTTGTGAGGGAAGTTTAGTCAACGGGTCTGCCACATTCAGATCCGTATGTATTTTGCAAATTTCTATGTCAACAATGCTCTGCACGGAGCTACTCTAGCTAATTTCTCCCACTTTCAATATGTATCCAGATTGAGACTTAGAGTCATCTGGATCAATGTCAAAACTTGCATCGATGTAACCCTTTGCGATGAACCTTTTGTCACCTCCATAATCGAGAAACATATCCTTATTCCACTAAGGATAATTTGGACCAATGTCCAGTGATCTACTCCTAGATCACTATTGTACTCCCTTGCCAAACTCAGGGCAGGGTATACAATAGGTCTGGTACACAGTATGGCATACTTTATAGAACCTATGGCTGAGGCATAGGGAATGACTTTCATTCTCTCTCTATCTTCTGCCGTGGTTGGGTTTTGAGTCTTACTCAACTTCACACCTTGTAACACAGGCAAGAACTCTTTTTTTGACTGTTCCATTTTGAACTACTTCAAAATCTTGTCAAGGTATGTACTCATTGAAAAACTTATCAAGCATCTTGATCTATCTCTATAGATCTTGATGCTCAATATGTAAGCAGCTTCATCGAGGTCTTTCTTTGAAAAACTCCTTTCAAACATTCCTTTATGCTTTGCAGAATAATTCTACATTATCTCCGATCAACAATATGTCATTCACATATACTTATCAGAAATGTTGTAGTGCTCCCACTCACTTTCTTGTAAATACAGGCTTCACCACAAGTCTGTATAAAACTATATGCTTTGATCAACTTATCAAAGCGTATATTCCAACTCCGAGATGCTTGCACCAGTCCATAGATGGATCACTGGAGCTTGCATATTTTGTTAGCACCTTTAGGATTGACAAAACTTTCTTGTTGCATCATATACAACTCTTCTTTAATAAATCTATTAAGGAATGTAGTTTTGTTTATCCATTTGCCAGATTTTATAAAATGTGGCAATTGCTAACATGATTCAGATAGACTTAAGCATAGATACGAGTGAGAAACTCTCATCGTAGTCAACACCTTGAACTTGTCGAAAACCTTTTGCGACAATTCTAGCTTTGTAGATAGTAACACTACTATCAGCGTCCGTCTTCCTCTTGAAGATCCATTTAATCTCAATTGCTTGCCGATCAACGGGCAAGTCAACCAAAGTCCACACTTTGTTCTCATATATGGATCCCATCTCAGATTTCATGGCCTCAAGCCATTTCACGGAATCTGGGCTCATCATCGCTTCCTCATAGTTCGTAGGTTCGTCATGGTCAACTAACATGACCTCCAGAATAGAATTACCGTACCACTCTGGTGCGGATCTCACTCTGTTTTACCTACGAGATTCGGTAGTAACTTGATCTGAAGTTACATGATCATCATCATTAGCTTCCTCACTAATTGGTGTAGTAGTCACAGGAACAGATTTTTGTGATGAACTACTTTCCAATAAGGGAGTAGGTACAGTTACCTCATCAAGTTTTACTTTCCTCCCACTCACTTCTTTTGAGAGAAACTCCTTCTCTAGAAAGGATCCATTCTCAGCAACGAATATCTTGCCTTCGGATCTGTGATAGAATGTGTACCCAACATTTTCTTTTGGGTATCCTATGAAGACGCACTTCTCCGATTTGGGTTTGAGCTTATCAGGTTGAAACTTTTTCACATAAGCATTGCAACCTCAAACTTTAAGAAACGACAGCTTAGGTTTCTTGCCAAACCATAGTTATACGGTGTCGTTTCAACGGATTTAGTTGGTGCCCTATTTAACGTGAATGTAGCTGTCTCTAATGCATAACCCCAAAATGATAGTGGTAAATTGGTAAGAGACATCATAGATCGCACCATATCTAATAAAGTACGGTTATGATGTTTGGACACACCATTACACTGTGGTGTTCCAGGTGGCGTGAGTAGTGAAACTATTTCACATTGTTTTAACTGAAGGCCAAACTCGTAACTCAAATATTTTACTTCTGCGATCATATCGTAGAAACTTTTATTTTTGTTACGATGATTCTCCACTTCACTCTGAAATTCTTTGAACTTTTCAACTGTTTCAGACTTGTGTTTCATTAAGTAGATATATCCATATCTGCTCAAATCATCTGTGAAGGTCAGAAGATAACGATACTTGCCGTGAGCCTTAACACTCATCGGACCGCATACATCAGTATGTATTATTTGCAATAAGTCAGTTGCTCGCTCCATTGTTCCGGAGAACGAAGTCTTAGTCATCTTGCCCATGAGGCATGGTTCACAAGCATCAAGTGATTCATAATCAAGTGATTCCAAAAGTCCATCAGCATGGAGTTTCTTCATGCGCTTTACACCAATATGACCTAAACGGCAGTGCCACAAATAAGTTGCACTATCATTATTAATTTTGCATCTTTTGGTTTCAATATTATGAATATGTGTATCACTATGATCGAGATCCAACGAACCATTTTCATTGGGTGTGTAACCATATAAGGTTTTATTCATGTAAACAGAACAACAATTTATTCTCTTACTTAAATGAATAACCGTATTGCAATAAACATGATCAAATCATATTCATGCTCAACGCAAACACCAAATAACACTTATTTAGGTTCAACACTAATCCCGAAAGTATAGGGAGTGTGCGATGATGATCATATCAATCTTGGAACCACTTCCAACACACATCGTCACTTCATCCTTAACTAGTCTCTGTTCATTCTGCAACTCCCGTTTCGAGTTACTACTCTTAGCAACTGAACCAGTATCAAATACCGAGGGGTTGCTACGAACACTAGTAAAATACACATCAATAATCTGTATATCAAATATACCTTTGTTCACTTTGCCATCCTTCTTATCCCCCAAATACTTGGGGCAGTTCCGCTTCCAGTGACCAGTCCCTTTGCAGTAGAAGCACTTAGTATCAGGCTTAGGACCAGACTTGGGCTTCTTCACTTGAGCATCAACTTGCTTGCCGTTCTTCTTGAGGTTCCCCTTCTTCCCTTTGCCCTTTTCTTGAAACTAGTGGTCTTGTCTACCATCAACACTTGATATTTTTCTTGATTTCTACCTTTGTTGATTTCAGCATTACGAAGATCTTGGGAATCGTTTCCGTTATCCCTTGCATATCATAGTTCATCACGAAGTTCTACTAACTTGGTGATGGTGACTAGAGAATTCTGTCAATCAATATCTTATCTGGAAGATTAATTCCCACTTGATTCAAGCGATTGTAGTACCCAGACAATCTGAGTACATGCTCACTGCTTGAGCTATTCTCCTCCATCTTTTTAGCTATAGAACTTGTTGGAGACTTCATATCTCTCAACTCGGGTATTTGCTTGAAATATTAACTTCAACTCGTGGAACATCTCATATGGACCATGACATTCAAAACGTCTTTGAAGTCCCGATTCTAAGCCGTTAAGCATGGTGCACTAAATTATCAAGTAGTCATCATATTGAGCTAGCCAAACATTTATAACGTCTGCATCTACTCCCGCAATAGGTCTGTCACCTAGCGGTGCGTCAAAGACATAATTCTTCTGTGCAGCAATGAGGATAATCCTCAGATCACGGATCCAATCGGCATCATTGCTACGAACATTTTTCAACATAATTTTTCTCTAGGAACACAATAAACTGGGAGCAACATCGCGAGCTATTGATCTACAGCATAGATATGCTAATACTACCAGGACTAAGTTCATGATAAATTAAAGTTCAATTAATCATATTACTTAAGAACTCCCACTTAGACAGACATCCCTCTAATATTCTAAGTGATCACGTGATCCATATCAACTAAACCATGTCCGATCATCACGTGAGATGGAGTAGTTTCAATGGTGAACATCACTATGTTGATCATATCTACTATATGATTCATGCTCGACCTTTCGGTCTCCGTGTTCCGAGGTCATATCTGTTATATGCTAGGATCGTCAAGTTTAACCTGAGTATTCCGCGTGTGCAACTGTTTTGCACCCATTGTATTTGAACATAGAGCCTATCACACCCGATCATCACGTGGTGTCTCAGCATGAAGAACTTTTGCAACGGTGCATACTCAGGGAGAACACTTATACTTTGATAATTTAGTGAGGGATCATCTTATAATGCTACCGTCAATCAAAGCAAGATAAGATGCATAAAAGATAAACATCACTTGCAATCAATATAAGTGATATGATATGGCCATCATCATCTTGTGCTTGTGATCTCCATCTCCGAAGCACCTCCATGATCACCATCGTCACCGGCGCGACACCTTGATCTCCATCGTAGCATCGTTGTCGTTTCGCCAATCTTATGCTTCTACGACTATCGCTACCGCTTAGTGATAAAGTAAAGCATTACAGGGCGATTGCATTGCATACAATAAAGCGACAACCATATGGCTCCTGCCAGTTGCCGATAACTCGGTTACAAAACATGATCATCTCATACAATAAAATTTAGCATCATGTCTTGACCATATCACATCACAACATGCCCTGCAAAAACAAGTTAGACGTCCTCTACTTTGTTGTTGCAAGTTTTACGTGGCTGCTACGGGCTTAGCATGAACCGTTCTTACCTACGCATCAAAACCACAACGATAGTTTGTCAAGTTGGTGCTGTTTTAACCTTCGCAAGGACCGGGCGTAGCCACACTTGGTTCAACTAAAGTTGGAGAAACTGACACCCACCAGCCACCTATGTGCAAAGCACGTCGGTAGAACCAGTCTCGCGTAAGCGTACGCGTAATGTCGGTCCGGGCCGCTTCATCCAACAATACCGCCAAACTAAAGTATGACATGTTGGTAAGTAGTATGACTTGTATCACCCACAACTCACTTGTGTTCTACTCGTGCATATGACATCTACGCATAAAACCTGGCTCGGATGCCACTGTTGGGGAACGTAGTAATTTCAAAAATTTCCCTACGCACACGCAAGATCATGGTGATGCATAGCAACGAGAGGGGAGAGTGTTGTCCATGTACCCTCGTAGACCGAAAGCGGAAGCGTTAGCACAACACGGTTGATGTAGTCGTACGTCTTCACGATCCGACCGATCAAGTACCGCACGCACGGCACCTCCGAGTTCTGCACACGTTCAACTCGATGACGTCCCTCGAACTCCGATCCAGCCGAACTTTGAGGGAGAGTTCCATCAGTACGACGGCGTGTTGACGATGATGATGTTCTACCGACGCAGGGCTTCGCCTAAGCACCGCTACGATATGACCGAGGTGGATTATGGTGGAGAGGGGCACCGCACACGGTTAAGAGATCCAAAGGATCAATTGTTGTGTCTTTGGGGTGCCCCCTGCCCCGTATATAAAGGAGTGGAGGAGGGGGAGGCCGGCCTTCTCTATGGCGCGCCCTAGGGGAGTCCTACTCCCGGTGGGAGTAGGATTCCCCCTTTCCTAGTAGAACTAGGAGCCCTTCCAAGTACTAGGAGTAGGAGGGAAGGAAAGGGAAGGGAAAAGGAGAAGGAAGGAAGGGGGCGCCCCCCTCCCTAGTCCAATTCGGACCAGCCCATGGGGAGGGGTGTGCCAGCCTTTGAGGCCTTTCTCTCCTTTCCCGTATGGCCCATTAAGGCCCAATACGAATTCCCGTAACTCCCCGGTACTCCCGAAAATACCCGAATCACTCGGAACCTTTCCGATGTCCGAATATAGTCATCCAATATATCGATCTTTACGTCTTGACCATTTCGAGACTCCTCGTCATGTCCTTGATCTCATCCGGGACTCCGAGCTCCTTCGGTACATCAAAACACATTAACTCATAATATAACCGTCATCGAACTTTAAGCGTGCGGACCCTACGGGTTCGAGAACTATGTAGACATGACCGAGACACGTCTCTGGTCAATAACCAATAGCGGAACCTGGATGCTCATATTGGCTCCTACATATTCTACGAAGATCTTTATCGGTCAAACCGCATAACAACATACGTTGTTCCCTTTGTCATCGGTATGTTACTTGCCCGAGATTCGATCGTTGGTATCTCAATACCTAGTTCAATCTCGTTACCGGCAAGTCTCTTTACTCGTTCCGTAACACATCATCCCGCAACTAACTCATTAGTTGCAATGCTTGCAAGGCTTATAGTGATGTGCATTACCGAGTGGGCCCAGAGATACCTCTCCGACAATCGGAGTGACAAATCCTAATCTCGAAATACGCCAACCCAACAAGTACCTTCGGAGACACCTGTAGAGCACCTCTATAATCACCCAGTTACGTTGTGACGTTTGGTGGCACACAAAGTGTTCCTCCGGTAAATGGGAGTTGCATAATCTCATAGTCATAGGAACATGTATAAGTCATGAAAAAAGCAATAGCAACAAACTAAACGATCAAGTGCTAAGCTAACGGAATGGGTCAAGTCAATCACATCATTCTCCTAATGATGTGATCTCGTTAATAAAATGACAACTCATGTCTATGGTTAGGAAACATAACCATCTTTGATCAACGAGCTAGTCAAGTAGAGGCATACTAGTGACACTCTGTTTGTCTATGTATTCACACATGTATTATGTTCCCGGTTAATACAATTCTAGCATGAATAATAAACATTTATCATGATATAAGGAAATAAATAATAACTTTATTATTGCCTCTAGGGCATATTTCCTTCATATATTCGGACACCGGAAGTGTTTTGGGTGATTTCGAAGAAAACCGGAGTGCCGGAGGGGTTACCGGAACCCCTCGGGGAAGTATTGGGCCTTAGTGGGCCTTAGGGGAGAGAGAGGGCAGCAGCCCAGGAGGTGGCGCCCCCGCCCCCAAGGTGAGTCTGAGTAGGACTAGGGGAGGGGGGGCGGCCCTTCTTTCCCTCCCCCTCTTCCTCTCTTTCCTTCCCCCTTCCTCCTTCCTAGTAGGACTAGGAAAGGATGAATCTTACTCCTACTAGGAGGAGGATTCCTCCTCTCCTTGGGCGCCGCTAGGGCCGGCCGGCCTCCCCCTTGCTCCTTTATATACGGGGGCAGGGGGGCCCTAGAACACACAAGTTGATTGTTCCAAGCCGGACGCGGTGCCCCCTTCACCATAATCCACCTCGGTCATATCGTAACGATGCTTAGGCGAAGCCCTGTTTCAGTAGCAACATCATTACCGTCATCACGCCGTCATGCTGAAGAAGCTCTCCCTCGAAGCTCTACTGGATCGTGAGTTCGTGGGACGTCACCGAGCCGAACGTGTGCAGATCGCGGAGGTGACGTACCTTCGGTGCTGGGATCGAATGATCATGAAGACGTACGACTACATCAACCGCATTGTCATAACGATGATACTCTCCCCTCTCGTTGCTATGCATGACCATGATCTTGCGTGTGCGTAGAATTTTTTGAAATTACTGCGTTACCCAACAGTGGCATCAGAGCTAGGTTTATGCGTAGATGTTATATGCATGAGTAGAACCAAAGGAGTTATGGGCGTGGGTATATACATATTGCTTGCCGTCACTAGTTGATTCTTGATTCGGCGGCATTGTTGGATGAAGTGGCCCAGACCGACATTACGTGTACGCTTACGCGAGACTAGTTCTACCGACGTGCTTCGCACACAGGTGGCTGATGGGTGTCAGTTTCTCCAACTTTAGTTGAATCGGATTCAATGAATAGAGTTCTTTCTGAAGATCAAAAAGCAATCACTATACCACGTTGTGGTTTTTGATGCGTAGGTAAGAACGGTTCCTGCTCAGCCTGTAGCAGCCACGTAAAACTTACAACAACAAAATAGAGGACGTCTAACTTATTTTTGCAGGGCATGTTGTGATGTGATATGGTCAAGACATGATGCTAAATTTTATTCTATGAGATGATCATGTTTTGTAACACAGTTATCGGCAACTGGCAGGAGCCATATGGTTGTCGCTTTATTGTATGAAATGCAATCGCCATGTAATTGCTTTACTTTATCACTAAGCGGTAGCAATAGTCGTAGAAGCAATAGTTGGCGAGACGACAACGATGCTTCGATGGAGATCAAGGTGTCAAGCCGGTGACGATGGTGATCATGACGGTGCTTTGGAGATGGAGATCAAAGGCACAAGATGATGATGGCCATTCATATCACTTATATTGATTGCGTGTGATGTTTATCCTTTATGCATCTTATTTTGCTTAGTTCGGCGGTAGTATTATAAGATGATCTCTCACTAAATTTCAAGGTACGAGTGGTCTATTCTTACTAAATCTTGATAGTAGTGATACACATGTTCATAGTATTGAAGTCAAAAGATGCAGAGTTGATAATGATAGTGCACCTTATTTGTGGCACTGCCGTTTAGGTCATATTGGTGTAAAGCGCATGAAGAAACTCTATTCTGATGGACTTCTGAAATCACTTGATTATGAATCACTTGGTACATGCGAACCATGCCTCATGGGCAAGATGACTAAAACTCCTTTCTCCGGAACAATGGAGCGAGCAACAGAGTTATTGGAAATCATACATACTGATGTATGTGGTCCAATGAACATTGAAGCTCGCGGCGGATATCATTATTTTCTCACCTTCACGGATGATTTGAGCAGATATGGGTATATCTACTTGATGAAACATAAGTCTGAAACATTTGAAAAGTTCACTGTGAAGTGGAAAATTATCGTAACAAGAAAATCAAGTTTCTATGATCTGATCGTGGAGGTGAATATTTGAGTTATGAGTTTGGACTTCATTTGAAACAATGTGGAATACTTTCACAACTCACGCCACATGGAACACCACAGCGTAATGGTGTGTCCGAACGTCGTAATCATACTTTACTAGATATGGTGTGATCTATGATGTCTCTCACTGATTTACCGCTATCGTTTTAGGGTTACGCTTTAGAGACAGCTGCATTCATATTAAATAGGGCATCATCTAAATCCGTCGAGACGACACCTTATGAACTGTGGTTTGGCAAGAAACTCAAGTTGTCGTTTCTTAAAGTTTGAGGTTGCGATGCTTATGTGAAAAAGTTTCAACCTGATAAGCTCGAACCCAAATCGGAGAAATGTGTCTTCATAGGATACCCAAAGGAGACTGTTGGGTACACCTTCTATCACAGATCCGAAGGCAAGATATTTGTTGCTAAGAATGGATCCTTTCTAGAGAAGGAGTTTTTCTCGAAAGAAGTAAGTGGGAGGAAAGTAGAACTTGACGAGGTAATTGTACCTTCTCCCTTATCGGAAAGTAGTTCATCACTGAAATCAGTTCTAGTGATTCCTACACCAGTAAGTGAGGAAGCTAATGATAATGATCATGAAACTTCGGATCAAGTTACTACCGAACCTCGTAGGTCAACCAGAGTAAGATCCGCACCATAGTGGTACGGTAATCCTGTTCTGGAAGTCATGTTACTTGACCATGACGAACCTATGAACTATGAGGAAGCGATGATGAGCCCAGATTCCGCAAAATGGATTGAGGCCATGAAATCTGAGATGGGATCCATGTATGAGAACAAAGTATGGACTTTGGTTGACTTGCCCGTTGATCGGCAGGCCATAGAAAATAAATGGATCTTCAAGAAGAAGACTGACGCGACGATAATGTTGCTGTCTACAAAGCTCGACTTGTTGCAAAAGGTTTTCGACAAGTTCAAGGAGTTGACGAAGATGAGACCTTCTCACCTATAGCGATGCTTAAGTCTGTCCGAATCAAGTTAGCAATTGCCGCATTTTATGGTTATGAAATTTGGCAAATGGATGTCAAAACTGCATTCCTTGATGGATACCTTAAAGAAGAGTTGTATATGACGCAACCAGAAGGTTTTATTGATCCAAAAGGTGCTAACAAAGTGTGCAAGCTCCAGCAATCCATTTATGGACTGGTGCAAGCCTCTCGGAGTTGGAATATACGCTTTGATAGTGTGATCAAAGCATATGGTTTTGTACAGACTTTTGGAGAAGCCTGTATGTACAAGAAAGTGAGTGGGAGCTCCGTAGCATTTCTGATATTATATGTAGATGACATATTGTTGATCGGAAATGATACTGAATTTATGAATAGCATAAAAGGAATAAAGGATACTTGAATAAGAATGTTTCAATGAAAGACCTTGATGAAGCTGCTTATATATTGGGCATCAAGATCTATAGAGATAGATCAAGACGCTTGATTAGACTTTCACAAAGCACATACCTTGATAAAGTTTTGAAGACGTTCAAAATGGATCAGGCAAAGAAAGGGTTCTTGCCTGTATTACAAGGTGTGAAGTTGAGTCAGACTCAATGCCCGACCACTGCAGAAGATAGAGAGAAAATGAAAGGTGTTCCCTATGCTTCAGCCATAGGCTCTATCATGTATGCAATGTTGTGTATCAGACCTGATGTGTGCCTTGCTATAAGTTTAGCAGGGAGGTACCAAAGTAATTCAGGAGTGGACCATTGGACAACGGTCAAGAACATCCTGAAATACCTGAAAAGGACTAAGGATATGTTTCTCATATATGGAGGTGACAAAGAGCTCGTCGTAAACGGTTACGTCGATGCAAACTTTGACACTGGTCCAGATGACTCTAAGTCACAAACCGGATATGTATTTTTATTAAATGGTGGAGCTGTCAGTTGATGCATTTCCAAGCAGAGCGTCGTGGTGGGATCTACATGTGAAGCGGAATACATAGCTGCTTCGGAAGCAGCAAATGAAGGAGTCTGGATGGAGGAGTTCATATCCGATCTAGGTGTCATACCTAGTGCATCGGGTCCAATGAAAATCTTTTGTGACAATACTGGTGCAATTGACTTGGCAAAGGAATCCAGATTTCACAAGAGAACCAAGCACATCAAGAGATGCTTCAATTTCATCCGCGATCAAGTCAATAAGGGAGACATAGAGATTTACAAGATACATACGGATATGAATGTTGCAGACCCGTTGACTAAGCCTCTCTCACGAGCAAAACATGATCAGCACCAAGACTCCATGGGTGTTAGAATCATTACAATGTAATCTAGATTATTGACTCTAGTGCAAGTGGGAGACTGAAGGAAATATGCCCTAGAGGCAATAATAAAATTTTTATTTATATTTTCTTATATCATGATAAATGTTTATTATTCATGCTAGAATTGTATTAACCGGAAACTTAGTAAATGTGTGAATACATAGACAAATAGAGTGTCACTAGCTTGCCTCTACTTGACTAGCTCGTTGAATCAACTAGATGATACCATGCGCATTGCTGCGGGAACCCATGATCACAAAAAGTTTAAACAAATGTGAGAGAAATAAAAGTGTTACTGTTTTCTTAACACAAAGTGTTATGTATTATTGTAAAAAGTGCGAGAACAGGAAATATATATAACAGATATGTGATTCCTGCAAAAAAAACTTGGATAGAATGACATAAGAGCTTCTAATACTAATTAAAATATGCTGGTTTTTCGTATGCTATTTTATCTCAATATAAATCAAATGGATATCACCTTCGTTATCATCAATACTCTGCAACTGAAAAAACTTGAAGGTCCATTCATCGCATATCATCAATATTGATTTGGAAAAAAGTCTCCTGAGTTATCGGGTCTAAGCATACTGTGAAATAGGCTTTTGGTACCTTACACCACCAATTTGTTTGAAATCAAGCTATAATCCTTAACATAAGCTATGCACACGGTAAAAAAGAAATACATTACCTTTTGATGACTGATGCACACCCGGAAGGCATTAATGATTACTCTAACATAGGTGTGTTGACAGTGAATTGCGTCTTGGATGGAGCTGCGCGCAAAGAGGATGGCATTAACATAAGCAGTAATATATGTTTGCAATAGAGTGGACTCTATTCCTCGATCGACATCCATGCAGGAAAAAATGTGAACAACAACCAAATGTTCATACCAAATATATATGCTTGGTTGACCAATTATAGGAGAAGCTGGAGCAAAATTGGCCACCACCTGTCAGAATAGAATACATCCATCAATGTTCACACCGCTATTGTAAAATAGGCTGATTCAAGTGACACGTTAGAAATTGTGTTAGCAGTTAGTATAACAACGATCCAAATATTGACCCCTGCTAGCTGCATCGTCTGAAAGGAAGTAGAAAAAACATGTTTGCAACTTGCATACGACTGGAATGGCATTACTGTTAAAACTAAAATACCTGCTATTCATCAACGGAACTTGAGAATATAAATATTTTTTTTGACATCCAGTAGCCCCAAGACTCTGATTGCAAACAAAATAACATAGGCAAAAATGCACGACGAAATGTTAGTGATCAACTGGATCAGATGAAGAAACAGAAGCTATATAAACAGGACAACCACCCACCACAAAATCATGGCATATCGCTCAGATATACCATCTTGACTTAATCCGTTGAAAAATTTCACATGACAGAGAGAAAGCCGCTAATATGAGAGATGCTAGACATCACAGCGTCTAAAGAGAAATTCAGAACCGGAGAAAATAGAAGGGAAAAGATGATGCATCTTACCTTGGAGTTCAGTGCAGGGCAGGGTGCTGTTGCAGGTCTTTAGGTCATGGCGGGGCGTCTAGGAGGCGAGGAGTATGGAGGAGTCGTAATCCAGGACCACGAGCGGAAGGTGGCTGGAAGATGAACATGAAAACAAAGTGCATAATATGGTAACAAATATGTGGCCTCCCGTCGGTTTGTAGAAGAGGAAAGGAAAATGGGAGTAAATGAGATAGAAGCCAAAGAGCTTCACATGATGCCACTGAAAAATGAGAACGGGGCAGACGAACCGTGGAGAAGAGATGGACGCGAGCTGCAGCTGAATGGGCCAAAGGACGGGCTTGCTTCCACGGACGTTAGTTCCTTTAAGGCTGGAAAGTTACAAACGTTTAGCTCTGTTCAGGCTGAAAATCTACGGTTGATTGTAGAAGTAAAAGAAAAAAATGACGTGGCATAACTGCAAGTTAGTGGGGAGAAGGGGTGGGCCTGCTGATGTGGCATAGCTGCATGTTGAGAGAAATCATGTAGTGGGGGTCTCCTATTTAGATATAGAAGATGATGGTTATGTTTCCTAACCATAGACATGAGCTGTCATTTGATTAACGGGATCACATCATTAGAGAATGATGTGATTGACTTGACCCATCCGTTAGCTTAGCACGATGATCATTTAGTTTGTTGCTATTGCTTTCTCCATAACTATACATGTTACTATGACTATGAGATCATGCAACTCCCGAATACCGGAGGAACACTTGTGTGTGCTACCAAACATCACAACGTAACTGAGTGATTATAAAGGTGCTCTACATGTGTCTCCAATGTTGTTTGTTGAGTTGTCATGGATCAAGATTGGGATTTGTCACTCCGATTGTCGGAGAGGTATCTCTAGGCCCTCTCGGTAATGTACATCACAATAAGCCTTGCAAGCAATGTAGCTAATGAGTTAGTTACGGGATGTAACGTTACAGAACGAGTAAAGAGACTTGCCGGTAACGAGATTGAACTAGGTATTGAGATACCGACGATCGAATCTCGGGCAAGTAACATACCGATGACAAAGGGAACAACGTATGTTGTTATGCGGTTTGACCGATAAAGATCTTCGTAGAATATGTAGGAACCAATATGAGCATCCAGGTTCCGCCATTGGTTATTGACCGGAGATGAGTCTCGGTCATGTCTACATAGTTCTCAAACCTGTAGGGTCCGCACGCTTAACGTTCGGTGACGATCGGTATTATGAGTTTATGTGTTTTGATGTACCGAAGGTAGTTCATAGTCCCGGATTTGATCACGGACATTACGAGGAGTCTCGAAATGGTCGATACATAAAGATTGATATATTGGACGGCTATATTCGGACACCGAAAGTGTTCCGGATGATTTTAGAGAAAACCGGAGTGCCGGAGGGGTTACCGGAACCCCCAGGGAAGTATTGCGTCTTAGTGGGCCTTAGGGGAGAGAGAGGGCAACAGCCCAGGAGGTTAGGGAAGGGGGAAGGGGGAAGGAAAGAGAGGCAGAACCCCCCCTGACGGTAGCAACATCATCACCATCATCACGCCGTCGTGCTGACGAAGCTCTACTGGATCGTGAGTTCGCGGGACGTCACCGAGCCGAATGTGTGTAGATCGCAGAGGTGCCGTACCTTCGGTGCTGGGATCGGTCGATCGTGAAGACGTATGACTACATCATAACGCTTCCGCTTACGGTCTACGAGGGTACGTAGATGATACTCTCCCCTCTCGTTGCTATGCATCACCATGATCTTGTGTGTGTAGGTATTTTTTTGAAATTACTGCGTTACCCAACAACCCCGGATCTAAGTGTCTCGGTCCATGTCTCGTAGGGTCTTCAAGTTCTCCAGCGTCAGTGCATTGGGGGTAGTGGTGGCGATGTGAATAATTCCTCCTCGGCTTTCCCCTTGTTGATGTCCTTACTCAAATTGGTGTTGACGAGTAGGAGGAGGATGCTATCGATCATCGGACACTTGGTCGGGCGTGATGAACGTTTGTTCACGGCGAGTGGAGGGGATGGCATTGCAGTGTGTTTTTGTTACCAAGTTCCATTTTCATTCGATGTAGATCGGCTAGATACGACTCCGCCCAAAACTTGTGATGTTTGTGTCCCCCTATCTGTTTGTTCGGAGTTGGCATTATCTTCTGGCCCTTCTTTGTGGCTGCTTCCTTGGGATGACGATCTATTTAGTTTGCTATCACCGGCGTTTCCTGGTCTACAGCAACGGCTTTTAGTCCGGTACTTCTACAAGCTTTTGGGTTTCAACAAGATTACTTCCGTGAGACAGAGGCCCGAAGGCAGCAATGAGTTCATGCAGAAGAAAGGAAGGACACTTACCTGTTTATATTTTTAGTACAGTTTTGCTAAAGCACATCTAGATGCGTAGTCATAAGTATTGCATATCTAAATCATGTGTCATTGATTTTATGCATGCGGAGATTCGTGCAAACATTTTCTTTTATCTTTTTTCTTTCCTTTCCTAGTTTGATTGAGTCATTTAATTGTGCAATAACTTTTTTGTAATGGGTGATTTTATTTGGTACTCCCTGCGTTCACATGTACTATAAGTTATTCTAGCTTTTTTTTCCCTAAATCAGATGTATATAGACGCATTTTAGTATGTTTGTTCACGTATTTTAATACGTACGTAGTTTATATTAAAATAATTAGAACAACTTATATTTGTGTAGGGGTGTATTGGCATGCATGCTGACGATTACTTACTCCCTCCGTTCTAAAATAAATGACACAACTTTGTAATAACTTTAAAGCGAAGATCACAAGATAATACGATGAAATTATTATAGCGCGTAACAGTGAACAGGCAGTACTCTGAAACTACCAAGTTTCACGCTCATACACAAAGCCATGCTATGGATCGTCGACTAGGAAGAAAATGTTCTTTTCTGGATAAACAGTTTGAATGAATGCACATACCTTATGTCTCTCCTTGGCAACAGCTGCGAGGACGGCAACCTCCCGAGACCCCTGAGCCGGTTTGCTTCTCCACCATAGCTGCTTCTAGTCTAGAGACGAGAGAGACAGGGAGAAAGGGAGGCGACTAGGATAAGCATATGCCGGCCCGGCCTTGCGACGACTTCAAGTCGCGTTTGTATTTTGCCCTGGCTAATAGCGATCAGCAGGCCGGTCGCCGGTTGTTGGGATACATCATTCACACGAGTTAAAAATACAGAAATAGTTGTTGGGTAATTTCGCACGCCAGTGAAAATTGTATACTATCTTCAGTGTTTCATAAGCCTCGCAGCTAAGAAATTGAACGGCAAGAGTCCATGATGGATGCTAATAGCAACAGCTTCTACAAACCTGGTCAATGCTGTGGTATTTGGCTAGGTCGCACGCGTCAGTGACGAATCGACTGTTTGCTTACAGGAACTAGACTAGAAAAAGTTTCTTTTAGTCCTTATGTAACCAGACAGGAAAGATTTTTTTTAAGAGGCTAGAAGAAGACTCTACTTAAAGGTTTTTTTTCTTTAGTCTCTCGGACTAAAAAAAAGTCTAGTCCCTAGCAACCAAACACCCCTTAAACTTAACCATACACAGGAGTACTTTAGTTGGGGAGTTGGGGCGTCCTGCACCCGGCCTGGCGGCGACCCTGGTTCGCCACCGGTGGCATGCCAGCCCCAACTCGGAGTTAAGATCACCAGTAGTACGCTTTTACAGACACACCTATAGAATTCAAAAAATAGGCACCGTACGTGCGTCCTGAATTTTTCCTGGTGCACCGCGCATGCATGCCCATGAACATGTGTTAACAAAAACATAACCAACTATTACAGTGGATAAGGTTCCAGTTAAGCTGATGCGGCAGGATATATGATCAGCTGCTCAAGTGCCGGGTCGCCCGTAGGCTCAGCCACGTCAGGAACTTCACCCTGAAGCTGGCCTCGATGTAGCCCTCCCAGTCACCTGATCACCTTGACGCAGAACACATAGGCTTCAGCATCAGTGCACTCAGCGTCCTCAGGTTTTCCTGGTTCTGTTGCGGGTTTCAGAGGCCAAGGTTGAGGGACACGGCCATCTTTGTTTGGTTTCCTCCCATTCCCCAGCATTCCAGTATGCTTGTGGCACTGCGCCAGGTAACCCAGGTTCGAGGGCTTCGGAAGAAAAGGCACTTGAGCAGATGTGTCAGGTTATGAAGGTCCATTATCATGAGATGTTTACTTTTGTTGCCAGATTATTTTCCTTCTTTCGTGCTGCAGTTCTCTCATGTCAACCTTGTTGAAAAACTCTTTCGGGCGTGGCATATGTGGAAGGACCAAAGGTTGCATGAGCTTGTGGATCCGTTGTTAGGGGACGGATATGAAGTCGCTGAGATAATAAAATGTGCTCAGGTGGCGCTGCTTTGTGCTCAGGAAGATCCCGCAGACCGGCCCGCCATGACAGATGTTGCTGCAATGCTGAACTCTGAAAGCATAAGCTCACCGATGGAGCCTAAGCAGTCCGCCGCGCTGATCCATGGGTGTGTTGAGAGAGACACGACATCGACATACGTGGGCCAATCAAGCAGGACAATATACATAACCATGACGAGTTCAGCTCCAATGTCGACCAGAGTTCGAATCATTCTAGACCCAGAGGTTTGATATAATGGAGAACATTCAGTAGTAGCATATATAGAATGAAAATGTAAGCAAGGATTATGGGCTTTTTACGACACAGGTAGTGCACATATTCGAGATATTAAGACCAGTTTTGAATAGTGAAGTAAATAAACATGTTTCTGTGGTACCAACTACCAGACTGATTTTCCATCAGCTACATATTGTAATTCAAACGTGCGATGTTTCGTGTCTTGTTGTTCCTATTTTCTGCAGCATCCAGAGATAGGGATCTCGGAATCTTTGCAAGCTTGATCTTCAGGTCTCTGAGATCATACATGGCAAACCAAAGGTGATACTTAGCCGCCATGTTCAACTTCAACTTGACAAGCAGCAACTTCAACTCATTTTTTTATTATTTTTGCGCATAATCAGACTAGACTTCAACTTGACAAGCTCAGAGTTAAGATCTGTAGCTGCACACACTACAAACAAACACATCAGGATCTCGAAATAAACGCTGTTCTGGATTGAAAAAAGGCCTTGATGCACCTGAAGATCTCCATGCTCAGGTGGTGTACAATATAACAACTCTGAACTGAAGGTGGTCCTCTTTGTGTGTGCGTGTGTGTGCCACAGAACTCTGAACTCTGAACTGAAGCAAAGAGACGTAAGCAACGACACATAGATTTCTACTAGTACAAATGCCCGTGCGTTGCAACGGGCAAGAAAATCGGAAAACTTGCTCCGTGTGCATTACAATCCAATTCTGATAAGCATCGGTGATAAAGCTACACTGTTTTCGCTTGGAAGAGTAGTGGTGCATGGACATGGAATAGCGTGTCAATCGGTTTTATTTTTTACTTTTCGAAAAACATGAATATTTCTTCAATGTTTTTAATAAAATTGAACATTTTTTATTTTTTATTAGAATTAGAACATGTTTAAAAGACGAACATTTTTGAACACATGTTTTAAAAAATATGACTTTTTTTATTTCGTGAACAATTTTCAATGTATTGTTTTTAATGGAACTTCTTTTGTGAAAGTTTGAGCATTTTTTAAAAGCGTGAACATATTTAAAAATATAAATAATTTCTTAAAGCAAGAACAATTTGAAACACTCTTTATCTTAAAGTGTGAACCCCACGTCCCAATATGGGGAGTCCTCGGCGTAGTCTGGGTGGCCGCGCAGTTCGGGATCTAGGGCAGCTCTACTGAGGAGGATCTGCTCCATACACACGCGGGCTGACCGTGGCACCAACGACACTGGCACCCTTTTTAGGGTTGAGGTGTCGGCCATGCGGCATGTTGACATTCAGTTACGACGCCGAGATGCAGTTCTAACAGTGGTAGACAAACTGGTGGACCGGGAGGTAGTGTCGTAGGTGCGGGCACTTAGGTTGGCGTGCCCCAGCATCGACAACGCAATGGTGAAGTTCGCCGGACGCCGCCTCGCAGTTATGCTTGCCATGGCCGGGCTTTCCGCTACATCTAAAAATACCAATGGGTGGCCAGGGATTGCTGGCTGTCGGGCGAGTGGGGCACGTAAAGACGAAAGCATGGGGGAGAAGAAGTGAAATGCATCCCCCCTCCCCCCCCCCCCCCCCGCCGCTGCAATCGGATAAAATAGGACCTCACGCAGACGCTGACGTGCGGGCCCAGGCGCACGCGTGTCCATTTAATATGGTAGGCAACAGTAGGTGGACGTCAAGAGCGAACCGGCGCCAAACAGCTAGCGGCCGCTTGGGCGTCCGCCTTGTGTTTGCGTGGACGCACATCTATTATAAATTTAGGTCAGAAATACCTCCAGACGGTTGACAAGCACACCCAATTTGCGAATACGTCGGCCCAAATTTAGGCCAGAAATGCGTATAGACAGATGACATGCGTACGCTTTTGTTCCTTTTCAAACGGACATGCGTAAACCAAATACGTCGGCACGTTGGAGTTGGCCTTAGCCTGCATAAACTGCGCTGCATAAACTGCGGACGCCAGTGGGCAAATGAAATATATTTATTTGCCTAGAAAAGTACGAAATATATTTATGGGACTTCAGCCCACATATCCCACGAGCAGCCCGCATATTAACAGAGGCAGGAGTGTGAATCTTTCCAAAAAAAGGCCGGTTTCGCCAGACACGGCGATTTGGTGCCCGAGCCCAGCTGATCCCGAAATCATTGGCGTCCGTTGCTGGCTCGAGATCCGCGATTTTCGGTCTGACACGTCTGACGCCGAGCGGCGAAAAAGGAGCATGCGATGGAATACGGTAGGAAACAGTATCTCTGGCGTGGGCCCTGAACGTAGGGAGGAGACTGCGTTCGCGCACGAGAACTCTGGTCCGTGGACCAGATCGTTAGAAGCGCACCTGAGTCAGGGATCAGATCGTCGGAACCCTCGTCGTCCCTTCCACCCAAAAACACGTTGTCCCTATTCTGAGCAGGTCCTTGCGGCGGCACTCGTTCTGCACCCGCGGTGACTGCAAAAATGGGGGATTCCGGGCTAGAGTTGCTCCACGCCGTTGACCGGTTAGTTCCCGGCCATTGTTGTCTTCTTTCAGGTTCCATTACGAGAGGAGTTTGCTGAGAAACTTGAGCAACCATATCCGGTTTCTCTAGTCTTGTTGCCCAACAACGGAGTTACGGAGCTGGCCTTGCCGTTCCGAAGACTCGAATGTTGGGTCTGGGTGCGCTCAGCAGCTCGACGGCGATGGGAAGGAAAGAGCAGGAGCTGGCGGCCGCCGTTGTCCGGATGCATCTTCGACGAGGTCAGCGCCGTCGACTGACATAGTCAACCCAGAGGCACCAGGCTGGACTAAAGGATGTGATCCGTATCCTACCGATGTTGGTCTGTATATTCAGCTTTGACTGCATGTTCGTCTGCGCATCCACACATGTTCTGTCAGAAAAATGTTTTACTTCACAAAAATCGTTAGCATAAAAGGTTTAACAGTCAGAAGCACTTTCAACATACTGTTAATATTATTGAAGTAGAACCAATGAACAGCAAAATTATTCTTGTATTTGATCTCGTAGAGTGAATAATGAACATCTGCAAAAAAAACAGGTTATGGCTGGATAGTGCGCCACCAAACAGGACACCATGTCCCTCTCGGATGAGCGCTATGGAGCAATCAATTTGCAACGCAGAGGAACCTACAAAGAATTTAGTACGCCCTGCCCTTGGCCCAAGTTTTGATTCACTAGTTGAGGCATACGTCTCCAACAATCTATATTCTTGGGATGTCTTTGGTATCAGATATGATAAAAGCAGACTAAATGCCGTGAGGATGAAATGCATGCAGGAGATCATATGTGGTTGCTCGGTGAGTAACGAGCGAGTTTGCTCAAATATTGTACATTTCAGAGTAAATGTTTTTTGCCGTGTCGTCGATGTGCTCTCCAAACGCGGTAGTGTCTGATGTTATGTTTTGTTGGCCAACATACAGGGCAAACCGGAGGTAGAGAATAGTAGGTCATGCATATGCGAGTGAACAGTGCTGATTAGACTGTTGCACGCGGCGAACAACAGCTGGTACATCACAGAGCACCGTGAGAGCCGCAACCATTCAATGTCCTTAAGAATGGGTGAGAAGGCGCACTGGTGGTCGCACAAGCACATCGACCCATACACAAGATTTGATAAAGCAACTTAGGGAAAACAATGTGAACCTTGAGAAGGTGTACCTTCTTTGGTTCGGTCAAGAAGGTGCGAGGACCCTAAGAAACATTTGCGTGAAGATAAGCCGTGAATCACATGTTGAAGACATGCATACATGCCGCCTTCAAGCCCAATGAATATATTTGTCAGGCAGTACATGAGTTTACAGTTTGACCACGAGCGTGAGGAAAGCTACGAGGAGAAGAGGACGGTGACTATAAGCATTTTGTGTGTGTATAATTTGATTATTTGACAGAAATGCATGTACACTTCATACATGTCAGGCATTTGTTTACATGAATCACTAACAGACAGAAAAGCCGAACTATATTATGACAGGGTGGAGCTGTTAGGAGGACCAATTTGGCGATAGAGCGGCATGCAAGTAAAATTTACACCAGGGCTATGTTTGAGGAGTTTTGTTGCCTCCTAATCGAAGGGACGTTGTACAAACTGCCGAAAAATGAGTTCTGAAGTTTTAATCTGTAATCTGTATTGTAGTACTCCCTCCATTCCAAATTAGTTGACTTGAATTTGTCTAAATATGAATGTATCTATACTTGTTTAGTGTCTAGATACATCCGTATCTAGATAAATATGAGTCAAGTAATTTGGAACGGAGGGAGTACCTTTCAGGATTTTCTAGTGTTTTTCAGTGAGCATTGCTCCACGCTTGTTCCTCAATTACCAGAGGCATCTTACATATTGTACCAGTATACCAAGTTTGATAATGTTCATCTGTACTAAATTTGGTTTACTGATTGCAGGAAATATTGCTTCCTACTGTTGGGGTATCTCTGGCATCTGCCTAGTTCATATGTGTGGTCGTGTACACTAGCTAGCGTTCACGTCTCAGGTTTAGAGCATGGGCTTGTATGCTGAATGTGTTTGCTGCTGACACTTGGCCGGCATGCAGGATACAAAAGTGTGTTTTCCCAGTTCATGAGTGAGTTGTGCGCAGGTAGATTCAAAAAAGTTTGAACTTCCAGAAAGATTATATGCAAGTACTGCATGACAGGTGGCAGGATGGCATCCCTGAAAGCAGTATAAGAGTATACCGTACGGCAATGTTCGTCAGTTCTGGGGTCATGAATTCTGTCTGTAGAAGTTGGCTGACTGAGGTTTCACAGCTGGGGGTAGAGTATTTGTTTTGTTTTGAAACAAGGCTGCGGGTAGAGTTGGGAGCTGCCTGGTATGGAATGTGTGTCAGTTATTTGTTGTTATGACCGTAGTACTCCAGTATGAGTTTGAATGTGATAATTTCCTTGTCTGTTCTTGATGTGGGTCGCATCCATGATTTATCTGCGTGTGCGTTCCTCGTAGCTGGAAACACTGCAATTTCTAAGAATGGGGTCTGGTGAAATAAGCTCCTGCGGCTGGCTGCTGCTTTGGCCTTTGGATGGCGGCTGGTGGATTGGTAGGGGAACGGCGAGGGATATTTATTCCAGCTTGGGACCCGTCGCCCGTAGTGGAAAAGGTCGGCCCAGAACAGTTTCCGGTCCGTCGGGCTAACTTCTGTACCGGGATGTCCGTCCGTTTGGACCGAGAGTTAATGCGCCAGCTGTCCTTCTATATACGTCGCATATATGCAAGCGAGGTACGACGGGAAATACTAGCCGCAGATATCCCGATGCGAACGGATGCGTCAGATTTCGGGTCCAGCTGTGCTCGGGATCAAAAACGATTTTTCGCGGTTTCGCCCCCAACCTCCTTCCTCGTGCTCTCCGCATGTCTCTCTCCAAGCTTCCTCTTTTCTTCCTTGGTTTGCCCCTATCCCTTCTCTCCCTCCAGCCTTTCCCTAGTAATTAGCAGGAGGCGCTTGCCGGGGTGGAGGCGTCTGCAGCCCGGCTTCTCTGCTCGCTGCTTCATGGGTATCTTGATTCGTTGTCCTCTTTGGAGCTGGTGGATTTGTTTCTTTTTTTTGCCCAATAATAAATCCCCTTTTTTTTCTCTGCTTGATCTACTCACCGGTATTCATCTTCTTCTCTGGCGGTTTCTCTGCTATATGCATTAGATCTAGTTCCTCCAAATCATTTTGTCTGGGTGCATGAGCAGATCAATTTGGATCTGACGCATGTTTTAAGGTCCACCTCTTAGCATCAGGCCTTTCTCTCCCAGATGACGAACAATATCGGAGATCGCCTCCTCGGGAGCTTGCCCCCTCATGGTTTTCTGTTGCCGGAGCACCACCGTATATATAGCTTAGCAATGGTCGTTGCAGCACTGCCGTATATATCACTGCTAGGTTTAGGGGCGAGCGCCGCTGTATAGCTTCACAATGATCGCGTCGCAGCGCTGCCGGAGCAGCCTCCTGGAATCTGTACCCCTCTCTCTTTCTCTCTCTCTCTCTCATGTCCTCCATCTCTGTTTTCTTCACCGGCAAAAGGCAATCGCTCTCTCATGTCCTTCATCTTCTCTTCTCTGTTCATCCGAGTAAATTCCCCCCTTCCATCCTCCATCAAACGCAGCAAGGATGGCCTCTTTTACCCGAGCACGCGCCCATGGCGTCTGCCTTCTACTCCGCTGCGGCTGTAGCCGTCCGACGACAAGGGCGGCGTCCCTCACCTGCTCGTGCTCCGCCGTCGCTGAAAAAGGGAAGTTTGGATAAGATGTGTCAGAGGATTGCGGACAGAATTCCTTACAAGCATAGGATCTTTTTGTAAAAACAAAGCGTTTTCAGAGGCACTTAAATAGGGACCGCGGGTTCAATTTCGGAAAAGCACAAGGACTTTTTTGCAAAAATGACGACGGCGTACGACCCGAAGCAGCATCTGCTTTATTATTAGGGGAAGAATAAACTGTTTCTAATACTCGGAATTCATTAGTGCTAGTATAGTTGGAAATAGAGAAAGATTCATCTTATACTCGGATTCAAAAAAGGTGCGCGTTTTAGCTATGCATGGGCCCACTCAGATTAGCGCGCGTTTTAGATATGAACTCGGATCGCCCCGCATCTCTTCTTTCTTGATCGCCCCGTCTCCCAAATTCCCGATCTATCTCACCTTGCCCTTCACCGCATCCTCTTCCTCCCTCCCGTCTTGCCGCAGGATCCGTGCTCTCGCGATCGTCGTTTGATCGTTCCTCTCGCGACTCCACGGCCGCGACCATGGCCGGCACCACGGTGCTCCCGCCGTCTCTGCTCCCGCGCCGTAGCGCCGCCGCCGCGAGTAAATTGCAAAAAACCACCACATTAGGGGACGCTAAAACAGAAAACCACCACCTTTCATTTTTTTTCAAAAAACCACCACGTTTGAGCTGACAATTTTCAAAAAACACTGATCGCACGATTTGGCGCGTCTGAGTGAAAAACTGACCTGTTGGGCCCAATCTCAGGCGCCATGTGGACAGGGGGAGACAGCGCCCGTGACGCGCGCCGTTAGACGGCGTCGCACTGACCTAACGAGCCGGCCCGACCCAGCCATTTCCCCAGGTCGCATCTAGTCGTCCTAGGTCACTTCCCGCATGGCGACCGGCGGTGGCGGCGGCGGCGTTGACGACGGAGGCGCATGCGGTGACGGTAGGGACGACCGCGACCTCGCCATCGCCGATGCTGGTGGCCGCCCCGTCCTTCCTCGCTCTCCGACGGCGCTCCCTGGTACGTTTGGCGCCTCTCGATCCACCGGCGTCGGCGGAGATGAGCGCGGCGAGGATTGCAACATCTTCAAGTCTGACGACATTGAGGCACGTGCGGCCGCCAAACTGGCCCAAGTCTGGAAGGCCAATCCAGGGCGGAGCCACCACTTCACATCCGGCCTCGGCGGTGTGGAATGAGTGTTTCCAAAATTCTCTTTTTGATTATGCCAGTGTAGTTGAACAATTTGAGTGATTATGCTACTGTAGTTGAACACTTTGAGTGATTTTGCTAGTTTAGCTAGACTCTTTCCTCCGTATGAATCTCAATTTAGGAATTAGGGTTTGAATCTAATTTTCAATAGTTGAACAGAATAATTGTGATGAAGTGAATGTACTGTTAAGTGAATAACTGAATTTAGTTTTAACTTAGCTCAGTTGTGTTTACATAGCTCAGTTTTAACTTAATTGTGGATAACTGAATTTAGTTTAGTTTTAACTTAACTTAGCTCAACTAGTTTTAACTGAGCTTAATTGTGGATAACTGAATTTAGTTTTAACTTAGCTCAGTTTTAACTTAAAGCAGATTTTTACTGAATTTACTGAATTGTGGATAACTGAATTTACTGAATTTCACTGTTAACTTAGTTTTAATTTAGTTTTAACTTAGCTCAGTTTTAACTTAAAGCACAATTTTACTGTTAACTGAATGTGAGCTTAATTGTGGTTAACTGAATTGACTATTAACTGAATTTACTGTTATCTGAATTGACTGTTAACTGAATTTAGTGTTATCTGAATTTACTGCTAAGTGAATTTACTGTTAATTGATTGACTGTTAACTGAATTTTCTGTTCACTTTGTTGTTTCTCTGAATGTAATATTGACTGTTATCTGACTCTGTTGTTTACTGAATGGTGTTAACTGAATGTAATGCTAACTGAACTTGCAGTTTGGATGATGATGAACCATGGGATATGAGGTTTCATTTCCAAGGCTGTGACAATCTGGAAAGGACCTTATGTGAATCAGATATCACATATATCAACATGTTAGCTATTATTGGGATACAGGGCTATGATCAAAAGGATTCAATGTACTATGTGAAGCAAGAAGGTGTAGGAATGGCAGGCATGCAGCTAATCCAATCTGAGGAAGATGTAGAAGAAATGTTGATATTGTATGAGGAGAAGAGGTGTGTTACTATCACAGTAATGAAAGGAAGAGACTCAGAGATGGAAAAGTGCCAGATCAACATTGGAGATGGATGTGAAAAGAAGATTCCAATTTCTGAGATTGGTTGTCCAAAGGTGTATGATAACCCACAAGTATAGGGGATCGCAACTGTTTTCGAGGGTAAAGTATTCAACCCAAATTTATTGATTCGACACAAGGGGAGCCAAAGAATACTCTCAAGTATTAGCAGCTGAGTTGTCAATTCAACCACACCTGGAAACTTAGTATCTGCAGCAAAGTATTAGCAGCTGAGTTGTCAATTCAACCACACCTGGAAACTTGGTATCTGCAGCAAAGTATTTAGTAGTAAAGTAATATGATAGTAGTGGTAACGGTAACAAAAGGTAACGGTAGTAAAAGCAATGTTTTTGGTATTTTGTAGTGATGGTAGCAATAGCAACGGGAAAGTAAATAAGCGAAGAACAATATAGGAAAAGCTCATAGGCAATGGATCGGTGATAGAGAATTATGCCGGATGCGGTTCATCATGTAACAGTCATAACCTAGGTTGACACCGAACTAGCTCCAGTTCATCAATGTAATATAGGCATGTATTCCGAACATAGTCATACGTGCTTATGCAGCCGTACTAATCGTCTCTCGTTCCAATATGAGGGAGAGCGCATATCTTTGCTCCCTTTGACACCCGAAGAAATATTGATGGATGATCTGAAAAGGAAAGAGAGAGTGAGTGAGAAACACTTGAGTGACATCCACCAACATAGTGAGTGAGAGAATCCAAAGCCAAATAAAACCCCACAACTTGAATTGACCAAGACATGGGAAAAACAGGGATTAGTTATGATGGCTAGGAAAAGGGATATGAGAGAGTTGAGAGAGCCCAATTCCGTGTTCTTTGTACTTTTGTACAAGGACAATTTCCTTTCTACTAACGAAATATCCTCTACCACTCCTAGTGTTGTTGCTGAAATTTTGCAGGGGTATAAATATGTGCTCCCCGAAGAGATACCACTGGTGCTGCCACCACAAAGAGGCATTGAGCACCAAATTGATTTGGTCCCAGGAGCTCCATTGCTGAACCGACCACCATACCGCACAAACCTGGAGGAAACCAAGGAGATTCAGCGACAAGTTGCAGGGCTACTAAACAAAGATTATGTAAGGGAAAGTGTCTCACCTTGTGCTGTGCCCTTTCTTTTAGTACCCAAGAAAGATGGAATTTCTCGAATGTGTTGTGATTGTAGGCCTATTAACAACATCACCGTGAGGTATAGGCACCCCATACCTAGGCTTGATGATATGCTTGATGAACTTAGTGGCGCCACCATCTTTTCTAAAATTGACTTGGGAAGTGGCTACCATCAAATTAGAATGAGAGAGGGTGATGAATGGAAAACTGCTTTCAAAACAAAATCTGATTTGTATGAGTGGTTAGTTATGCCATTTGGATTGACAAATGCACCTAGTACTTTCATGAGATTAATGAATCATGTGCTTAGAATGTTCATTGGCAAGTCGGTTGTTTACTTTGATGACATCTTGATTTATAGCAAAACTTTGGATGAACATGTTGAACACATCCGGTGTGTGCTTGTTGTCCTAAGAGAGGAGAGATTATATGCTAACAAGGAAAAGTGCATATTTTGCACAGACAAAGTTGTGTTTCTTGGCTTTGTTGTTTCAGGTAAAGGTGTGGAGGTAGATGAGGAGAAGGTCAAAGCCATCCGTGAGTGGATGCCTCCACAAAATGTAAGCCAACTACGAAGCTTTCTTGGCCTTGCTGGTTTCTACCGCTGGTTTGTGAAGGATTTCAGCACCATTGCTGCCCCAATGAATGAGCTAACCAAGAAAGATATTCCCTTCAAGTGGGCAAATGCACAAGAGAAGGCCTTCCAAGAGCTGAAAGAAAAATTGACATCTACACCATTGCTTGCACTGCCCAACTTTGGTAAGACTTTTGAAATTGAATGTGATGCAAGTGGTGTGGGTATTGGAGGTGTACTAATGCAAGAAGGTAGGCCTATTGCATATTTTAGTGAGAAACTAAGTGTCCAACTCTAAATTATTCAGTTTATGACAGAATTATATGCACTTGTGAGATCTTTGAAAACATGGCAACATTATTTGTGGCCTAAAGAATTTGTGATACATTCCGACCATGAATCTTTAAAGCACCTTAGAGGTCAACAAAAACTGAACCGTAGACATGCAAAATGGAGTGAATTCATAGAATCTTTTCCCTATATTGTCAAGTACAAGAAAGGAAAACATAATGTTGTTGCCGATGCTTTGTCTAGACGCCATATTTTACTCTCACAACTTGATACTAAAATTCTTGGGTTGCAAAGCATTAAAGAATTGTATGTCCATGACCCATGTTTTGCTGAACCACACTCAAAATGTAGTGAGGGGAAAGGTTGGGAAAAGTTTCACTTGCATGATGGATTCTTGTTTCGAGCTAACAAATTGTGCATCCCAGATTGCTCTGTTCACTTGTTGCTTTTGCAGGAGGCTCATGCTGGTGGTCTCATGAGACATTTTGGAGCAAAAAAACTGAGAGTGTGCTGATCGGCCATTTGTTTTGGCCAAGGATGAGGCGTGATGTTGAGCGCTATGTGCTATGTTGTGAGATCTGCGGCAAAGCTAAGTCACGTTTAAACCCTCATGGACTTTATACGCCTTTATCAATTCCTAGCACACCTTGGGAAGATATTTCTATGGATTTTGTTCTTGGATTACCACATACTAAGAGAGAGAGTGATTCCGTTTTTGTGGTGGTTGATAGGTTTAGCAAGATGACTCATTTTATCCCGTGTCATAAGAGCGATGATGCTTCACACATTGCTGATTTGTTTTTCAGGGAAGTCGTGCAGCTACATGGAGTACCATGCACTATTGTTTCAGATCGTGACACCAAGTTTCTGAGCTATTTTTGGAAAATGTTGTGGGCAAAGCTAGGAACAAAGCTTCTCTTTTCCACTACATGCCACCCACAAACAGATGGACAAACCGAAGTTGTCAACCGCACACTATTCAGGATGCTGAGAGCAGTTTTAAAGAAAAATTTGAAGATGTGGGAAGAGTGTCTCCCCGACGTGGAGTTTGCATACAACAGGGCGGTACATTCGACCACTAAATTTTGTCCTTTTGAAATTGTTTATGGTTTCAATCCTGCTGCTCCCATAGATCTTTTGCCTTTACCATTGCAGGAGCGAACAAATCTTGATGCAAGTAAGCGTGCTGACTTCGTGAAGAAAATTCATGAGAAGACCAAAGAAAATATTGAGAAGATGACTCAACAATATGCAAAACGAGCAAACAAGGGAAGAAAGAAGCTGTTGTTTGAAGAAGGTGATCTTGTGTGGGTGCACCTGCGGAAGGATCGTTTCCCGGATCAACGCAAATGCAAGTTGCAGCCATGTGGAGATGGTCCATTCAAAGTGCTTGCGAAGATAAGTGATAATGCCTACAAGATTGACCTTTCGATGGATTATGGTGTTAGTTCAACTTTCAATGTGTACGACCTCTCTTCATACTTTGGACCATCAGAGTCGAGGATGACTCCTTTTGAGGAGGGGGAGGATGATGAGGACACCACAACCATCGATAAGTCTCCAACAATTATAGGTCCAATCACAAGAAGTCATGCCAAACTAATAAGTGACCAGGTGAAAGCTAACTTAAGTTTACCTTATAACCTTGATGACACAACTATGATTTCATCCCCATTGTTGTTGGTTGAACTTAGGTATCACATGGAAGAAACCCAACAACCTATGAGCTCTTGAAGCAACCAGTTTGGAGGAACAAGTTTGGAGGAAACAAGTTTCAAGTGAAGCTGATGTTGTCATTTTTTACCTCTAATGTTTTGGTGTGCCACACCCATGTGGTGGAGAGACGGGGCTATAGGAGTACATCAACAGAAGCTACATCAAATTATCTTTCCAATGCAAAAAACCTCACATCATTTGGAGTTGTGAGTCAAAAGTTGTAGTCATTCTCGTGGAAGGTGTCTAGGCTGTCAAGGCTTCGCGAATTTTTGAGGAGCTCTCCAACAACTCCCAAAGTTGACTGCTTATTCCCCCAAGAAATCCATGCAAACCTGTTTATTTTTTAAACCATTTTCACACCTACCCAAGGAGGGTTGTCCCTGCTATAAAACCCCATCTCCCCCATCCTCTTGAAAAACCTTTTGTCAAATCATTGAGCTACAAGCTTATGCAGCAAGACTGCTAGAGAGACCCGAAAGATCTTGCTACCTTTGCTCTTGTGAGTTCATTCGGATTCGCGAGAAGGAGCCTCTGGTTCCCCCTAGTTCGTGCTCTACGGTTCCGGCCGTTTTGTGTGGATTAGTCCCGGTTTGTGATTCTGCGATTGTTCGGACATCGGGTTGGAGTTCTTGTAACTTCGGTCAGCCATCCCCAATGTACGGGTTGCATCCAACCTTGGCAGGTATAAAGCTAGTTATCCCGGCTGCTTGCAGCTAGTTATCCCTCCCGATTCGATCCTACAACGTGAAGATCGGGCCACCCTCGGGCGTGAACTCGTTCATAGGGTTCCCACCTATCACGTCGCCTCTGAGCTTTGAACCATGGTGGAGGAGAGCATATCCCTGGCAATATGGTGCGCCATCGGACCGGATTAGGAGCAGGGGGTGATGGGAGGTATTGCAACGGTGTTGTATATATGGGCGTGCTCGCATTTTCCTAACTATTTCAGACCATTAGGGTTCAAGTCCCAACTTACACTAGTGCTCACATCTATCTGGATTTATTTCAAGTCTTCTAGTGATGCACGTTCGGTGAAAGGAGACGTTACTGTTGACTACGAAAGCGTTTGTGGCGGCTTCGGCAATCACAATATGATGTGCCGGTTCAGCGCTCGGAGGTGCTTATAGAGGTCGTATTCAAGAAGAAAAAAGGGGGAGATGCGTTGCAGCAACCGAGCTTCACTGCTCTTTATATTTGAACACTTTGAAATTCGGGTTTTTGAAGTTTTAAAAAATATGAAATTTTCCCGAGGATACATATACACATTCCGATTGCACGTGTCAAGTTTCGGTAAAAATCTCACTTTGTTTTGGGCTATAGGAAAATAAATAAATTTCTGACAGTATATAGGATAAAAGGGTGCCATTTCTGTCAGAAATTTCTCTTTTTTGTATTTCCTAAAATACAAATCATTTCTTTTCCAGATTTTTATCAGGCCTTAGGAATATGTGTATGTATCCACGTATTTGTTTTGAGATTATTTTCAATACCAAAAGTGTGTTTTTTAAAATTTTCAAATACTAAGAGCAGTGGAGCTCGGTAGCTGCAATCACTTTTTAGGAAAAAAAATGCTTATAGGCAATGGCGGAGCTATGTTGTAAGCTACAGGGGCCATGCCCCCCCCCCCCCCCCCCCTAGCTTTTGTAAAATATGTGAAGGAAAAAAATTTTGGAGAGAAAGATGAGAAAAAGTAGAGTTTTTTGCCCCTCCCCCCTCCCCCAAAATGTCTATATTTATGTTTGGCCCCCTCAAAAGAAGTTGCCTAGCTCCGTCAGTACTTATAGGGCTATGGTCTATGGGTGTGTTCATACGAGTGAGTGAGTTTATGTATGCCTATGGGTTAAATAAAAAACGTGTGCGAGGGCTTGCCGGCCTGGGGAGTCAGAAGTGTGACACCACATCGGTAAATCCCAGTCAGTCAAAGTCTGCGTCCACATACAAGCTCACCAAATATAACCATGCTGTCAATGGCGGCAACGACCACGAGGCTGCAGCGCACGGGAGGGGAAAGCAGCAGCGATGGCGAGCCCATGGGGCAGCCCCTCGAGCAGCCTGTGGGTCACGCTGGGTCAGGCCTCCAACGTGGCGCAGCTAGTCGGCGTGGACGCGCTCGGGCTAATCTCCATGGTCGTGCAGGCCGCCCTGGCTGCGCGCCGCCACCGGGACGCCTGCATGCAGCTCGCGCAGCACGTCGAGCTCGTCGGCGGCTTGCTGAAGGAGCCGGAGCTCGCCGATCTGATGCGGCGGGAGGCCACCAGGCGGCCGCTGGAGCAGCTCCGCGGCGCGCTGCGGCGGTGCTACGCGCTCGTGACCGCGTGCCAGGACTGCAGCTACCTCCGCCGCCTGCTCCTCGGCGCACGGATGGGCAACGAGCTCCGCGCCGCGCAGCACGAGATCGACATGTTCATCCGCCTCATCCCGCTCATCGCCCTCGTCGACAATTCTACAAACACTCATCGTGTCCAGGTACCCATGTTTCTGGGATTATGGGGGAAACACCGATTTAGAGGGACACACTTGATTATAATTCGACTGAACTGATCCGCGACTGTTCCAGACTTCCAGTGATCATGAGCATAGTTGCCTCTGAATTGGAGTCCAATCGCAATTTTCTACTGCACAAATAAAGAACTTGATATGAACTCTATCTGAATTTAGTGGGCAGGAGTACTTATACTTGTGCGTGGTTAATACAGTACCTTTTTTTAAGGAAAATGAGTGCATTATTCATTATCACAAGATGTAAAATGGCGACCTCTCATTCATAAAAGTCCGATGGTTTACTATTTGCCGTTTTCGCTATCCTTGTCTAGGAAGCTGCGGAGCAGGTCGACGGTATATTCATAGAAGGTTCAAACCACCGTGTCAGGTTAGATAATGTTCAACATGTAGTAGATTACTTGGTAAATGATCCTTCGTATATTCGATCCATAATTATCATGTTTGTTCACACAGTGGCTTTGTAGAAGGTGAACCACGTTGGAATTGGATGCTGACAGATGAAAACTATTTTCTCCATCCAGAAATACATGCACATTTTATAACATATTTTTAGCAGTTACAAAATCAGGAAGATAAAAAAGTGCTTAGTTTTGGTCAAAACTCGAATTTGGATAGTCAAAATATGCTTTATATATCTGAAAATGAAGGGAGAAGTTGATTGTTGACCGTATTCGGTTCGTCCATTTGGGCTTTAGATATATAACTGGGTGAAAGCTTGTTTCAAGATAGTGACTACTCCCTCCATTCTAAAATAGATGACCCAACTTTATACTAACTTTAGTACAAAGTTGAGTCATCTATTTTGGAACGGAGGGAGTACATGTTTGCAGGTACATGTTACAACGTCTGAAAGGTAGGATGCATATCAGATCAATCAACTTGAAATCAAAATGTGGGCTTTATTTTTTTACGAGAAAATATAATAATTTATTTAACTATGGTTGATGTTTCAACAAATTTCTACCTTATATTAGCATGATTATTTTCTTTCTTAAATATTTTGATAATCATGCATGAGTTCTTTAGCTATACACTCTAAACCAGCAACTTCCCTATTTTCAAGACTAATGATGAGATTTACCTGTTTTCAGGTTTGCAGCAAGAGTTTTAGATATTACTGAGATACGTGTCCAAGGAGCTCGCAAACTCTGCAATGTTCGGGAACATCCGTCACTAGGTAAGAAGTAATTGTTTCTTTGAGTTTCCTAATGGTAGTAGTCGTTAACTTAAGTACTTCCTTCGTTCCTTTTTACTCCACATATAAGATTTGTGTCGAGTCAAACTTCACCAACTTTGACCAAATTTGTATAAAAGAATATCAACATCTACAATATCAAATATACATAATATAAACTACATTTCATAATGAATCTAAAGATATCCCTTTGGCCTTGTAAATGTTGATACTTTTTTCTATAACTTTGGTCAAAGTGAAGATATTTTGACTTCAGACGAAAGTTATATGCAGACTAAAAAGAAACGGAAGGAGTATCAGACTAAGAGGCTAAAGTTTTACGATGGTGTTATGTGCTTCACGGATTACGAAATTGCTTTGCTTTGCTATGCCCATGAGGCATCGTAATATCTGTGTTCATATTTTTGGATATTATGCAACAAGAATTAAAAAATGTCTGTATGATTGTTCTGATGAACCATGAGTGAACTCTGGATCACCACATGATTCGTTGTGGTCAACTGAAATTAATAAACACATTCCATGGAAGTCTAACTAACTAACTACAATTTTTTTTGAAATTTTGAAAATACAGATCTACGCTTCAAAAGTTCTTAGATACATACATAACTCATTTAGTAGTACCCCCTCTGTCCCATAATATAAGAGTGTTTTTCACACTACACTAGTGTCAAAAACGCTCTTATATTATGGGACCGAGGGAGTAGATGACATTATAAAGGAAGGACTTTAATGATAGACCCAACACAATATTATCCATGAAATCTTCTATTAAATTTCAGTTTATTTTCAAGTTTCACAAGCTAGAGCTGCTACAAATGATAATTCGATGATCTGCGTGACAAAGGAACTGGAGTATTTTCACATCATATTTGTATTCTGTTTCTTAACAGCATATTTGTATTATGTATTTATGTTAGTCATATCAGTATTGACTAAGTTTGTAACTCCATTAGTGACAAGGATGGATTTTTCATGACACAGGAATTGTAGGCACGCAAGAACAGAAAACCCTCGACAACAAAGAACTAGTGAAGCTTTGTATGCTCACGTTAGAAAATTACCCAGGATTCACAGAGTTCAGCTACTTTCAAATCATGGATGCTACAGATAAATTCTCAGAGAAGAGATATCTTGGGTCTGGTGGATTTGCAACAGCATACAAGGTATTTGTAAACCAATAGAAAGAAACTAACTAATTATGTAAATGCCTATGAATCTATGATCTGCATCTTTCCAATGAGAATGTTGTCTAAACTCTATTTGTAACCATTGCAGGGTCAGTTGCCCCAAGGATTTGTGGTTGGCATCAAAAGATTCGATCACCGTGCAACATTATCTGATTTCAGCAATGAATTGCAGCTTGCTAGGCTTCAGTATACCAATATAATAAGGTTACTGGGGTGGTGCATCCATGGAAAAGAAAGGATTCTGATCTACAAGTTCATGCAGAATGGTTCCTTGGACTGTCACATATTTGGTATATTTTCCCTATCATCTGATTTATTTCATAGGACGTGCTTCTGACTAAATATGTGAACAAACTTATGTACAGTTAATGATGTGCTACGTTCTTGTTTTCTGTTGTAATTGCTTTAAACTATGATGATTTGATTTAGAGCAGAATATATATAAAAATTATGTTATCTAAAGGCTTGCTGTTTCAATATTCCACAGACAGGATAAAAGGACCGTTGCTAGATTGGTCTAAGAGACTCAAAATAATCAAGGGGTTGGTAGAGGGGCTTGTTTACCTGCACAAACACTCAATGTTACATATTGTCCATAGGGACTTGAAACCAAATAACATTCTCTTGGAATATGACATGACCCCAAAGATTTCTGATTTTGGATCAGCTAAAACACTGTGTTCAGACATAACAGAAGAGCACACAAGCAGGGTGGTGGCCACTAGGTATATGAAGCTGCCTGCTTCCTGGTTTTTTCAATCATTACAGGTTCCATTATTTTGTGTTCAAACGTGCTAATTTTGCAGTTTTGGTCTTTGCTTCCCCCCCCCCCTATTTTTCAGTGGTTACATTGCTCCAGAGTATGCATCTCGAGGAGTTTACTCACTGAAGACAGATGTCTTCAGCTTTGGCATCTTGGTTCTGGAGACCATTAGCGGACGAAAGAACACTGTACTCGACAAGCGAGGGGATACTGTTGGCGATCTTGTACGAGATGTAAGTGAAGATAAATGGATTTCAAGCAGCATCTCTCACAATTCTATGCGCATGATTGTTTGTGCTAATACTTAATCTATGAGTATGGATTCACATTGCAATTCTGTAAACATCGAATTAATCTACCGGAAAACATTTCAGGCCTGGCATATGTGGAAGGACCAAAGGTTGCGTGAGCTTGTGGATCCGTCTCTAGGGAACGGATACGACATCGCCGAGATAACGCGATGTGCTCAGGTGGCACTGCTCTGTTCTCAGGAAGATCCAGCAGATCGGCCCACCATGACTGACATAGCTGCAATGCTGAGCTCTGAAAGCATGAGGCTACCAGTGGAGCCTAAGCGGCCTTACGTGCTGAGTGAAGGGGGTGCTGGTGAAGTTACATACATAAACCAATCAAGCCGGACAATAGACATAACCATAACGAGTTTAGCCACAGTGCTGACTAGAGTTCGAATCATCGTAGACCCGGAGGTTTGATGTGACGAAAAATGTCCAATGCCATATATAGCTGGAAGATGTCGAAGGATCATGGAGCTTTCCTCGTCCAGAATTCAGAGTGTGTACAGACAACAGATACCCATATCAGTTCTGTAAGTAGAAGTAAATATGTTTTTTTCCTTACCAAAGGCTTCTAAAATCATTTGATGTACTTCTCTAAATCTTGTCCAATCGCTCCTGGTCGACTGTGTTACACCAAGCAGCACAATCCATCGATGATCATCTCGCTTACTGTCAGCTGCCTGAACTCTGAACAAACCGACGCCTCACTAGAGTAGTGATGCCAAATAGTTGTAACAGCAAAAGACAGCTTCGTCCAGACTTAACTTTAATCCTGAATGATCATCATTAATGTAACTGCGCCAATGAATCAAACTTGTGCCAAAGCTCATGCAACTTACTAACCATATTTCACAAGGCATAATAGAAAGGAAATGGAAGCGCACCCTCAAGAACATATTGTGTTTATATTTCAAGCACAGGTGTCTGGACTATTCATTTTCTCAACCACACATCTAAAGCTGTGTCGTTGTGTATTAGAAGAAGAATGTCAAAGAAGGCGCAAAGTACAAACTAAACCAGAACAGAGCATATAGACCACAAAACAAATAAAAACACCGTTTGTCTAGCTTATTCTTAGTCAATACAAATAGCAGTGTTACAGATGTTGCAAATACATGTCGAAGAAATAACCTAATCGACACTGTAAGGAATCCGCTGACAGGGTGTGCCTCAGCTGAGAGCTCATTCCGAATATGAACTTCTTCACACGTTTCTTCCATCAGGATTTATGATATATGTGCTTGTTAGAGCCTCGTGTCTCCTGTACATGCGTGAAGCATAGTGAGGTAAAGCATATGAATATGATATGATGGATATGCTCAAATATTTTTTTCCCCGAAGGAACAGAAGAGTAACTAGCTGAGAAACTCAAATCTGCAGTTAATAAGCTTACCCTTCGCAAGTGTCTCCATCGATGTGTATGACAGGGATATCGCGGATGAGATGATAATCCTCCCCGGATTCAGCCGTGCATCTCCTGCTCAACTTAGGGCAGTCCTGAATTACAATTTTCTTAAGACAGGTGAAATCTCGAATGAAGCTCGGCAGCTTCTCAACCCCTTTGCAATCGCGAATCAGGACATGCTGAAGAGATGACACACAAGATTTGAAGCTCTCTGGAAAGCCCATGAGCTTTGGAAGCTCAACGAGAGTAAGCACATGTAGGCTTCCCAGCCCACTCAAGGCTTCTACTGGTTCCATCAGATCAAGCTCTTGGCAGTTACTAATCACCAACTTCTCAAGCACACAGAGCTGCTTCATGGAAGAGGGGAGAGAAGCGAGCTTTGGGCAGTTGAAGATGAGCAACTCTCGGAGAGCAGTGAGGCTACCAAATCCTTCTGTGAGTGATATTAACTCAGTGCAGCCGCTCAGATATAGGAATGCCATGGAAGACCAACCACAAAACCCACTTTTTATTAAATTCTTTTGTTTTGACGTGAGGACCAAGAACGTAAGGTTGACAAGTTCATCCATACGTCCTGGTAGCTCCTCAAATTGGCTGCACCGGCCGGCCAAGATGAACTGTTTGTAGATTCACCAATCTGCATAAGGAATTCGGTAGGATTCTGATTTTCTTGTTCCATTGTAGATCTAGGCACCTCAGATGCCTCAAATTTGCAACTGAACTCGGTAGCTCTTCAAATTCAACAGAAGAGAAAATCAAGACACGCAGGAGTGTGAAAGTAGAGAATAGGTCCTCGAGGAAGGCTTTGCTCACGGTGCCATAATTGTATCTGCTTGCACAAGTTCTCACCTTACGTGCCCTTTTCAGCTGCTTAGGAAATTTCAGATCCACCTGAAAAGTCCTTGCGGTCCCACACTAGATGCCGAACTGTTTCAGACACTGCAACCTTTTCACAACTAACAATAGCACACTCATTTCTGGACACCGATATTGCTAGATCATGAACGAGATCATGCATTTTACATTTCTGAATGCTGCCATCGTAAAGAATATATTGGTCTTGTAAAAGGGATCTGTCAAGAAGTTCATGGAAGTATTTTGCTCCATTAGTTAACGCCTCGTGGCTTTCACTGGCCCCGTGCAACAACCCCAATGCCATCCAGAACATAACAAGGTGATTTGTAAACATATGGTAGTCCTTCGGAAAAGTTGATAGGCAAGAGAAAGACGCTCGCAGATGAGGTGGAAGTTCATCATAACTCAATTTTAATGCTGTCAAAATACCATTTATGCTTCCCTCAATGTTCCACAGTTTGTCTTCGTTGATGCGCCGCCATTCTTCAACATTTCGACTATTACACAACAGGGAACCCAGTGTCTTTGCTGCCAAAGGAACACCACAACATTTTTTAACAATGGAGTTCCCCAGTTTTAGCAAATCGGGGTCTTTTTCACTGCCATCTCTGAATGCGCACTGAACAAATACTTCCATACACTCATCATGTGGTAATTTTGCAACGTCATATTGTTCCAGGGTCTTCACCAGGGATGCAACATTTGAACTGCGCGTAGTGACTACAATCACACTTCCACTACCACCACTGGAAAGCAGGCTTCTCAACTCTTCCCAGTCAGAAACTTTATCATTCCACATGTCATCAAGTACAAGGAAAAATCTCTTCTCCTGTAAAATCCCACACAACTTGCGATGTAACATTTCCAGGTTTAGTTCTTTGTTGCTTTCACCGCTACCAGATTGTATTATGTCATCTAAGATCTTGTGAAGATCAAATACATCAGAGACACATGCCCATAACTTCCTTTCAAACTTCTTGCTAGTCCGTGCATCATTGTATACCAACTTGGCCAATGCAGTTTTTCCTATGCCTCCCAAACCAACTATAGGAAGCACAGACAAAGAATTTGAGTTTGCAGCAGTCAATATAACTCTGACAATATTGTCTTTAGCGTCATCTCTTCCAATAATATATTTTTCATTAATAAAGGAATGTGTTTCCCTGTTACTGCACCTGGATACATGGCTATCAATTAGATGGCCTGTTAATCCAAATTTTGATCTGTTGGATGCTATGTCATCAAGTTTTTCACGGACATCTCTTATCATGTGGCTCAATTTGAATGGAAAAGCAAGCATGTGGGTCATTCGAGCGAAGAATCCTGTATGAACCTTTTGCTCTAGAGCTCGGGTGGCCACGCCATCCAGAACATCATCTATGTCGTAGACTGCATCCTTCAAATTGTCTAACCACTCTTTAAGAGCATAAGAAGTTGACTGTTTGCCCTCGGCATCTTCAAGAACACCACAGATGGAACTCAGTGACCTTTCCAACTTTCCAAGCTCTTTCTTGATATTCCAGGACGACTTGAACTCATTAACGGCCCATTCACTGCCAGAAGATGTGGCCTTTCGGAGAACTGAGATTGCAAGGCTTGATATAATCACCTCTGCCATATTGGATATCTGGGCAATAAAGCACAAAGGAGCTGCACATAGAATATCATCAGATTTGCTTTACTATTTTTCTCTGTATACTGCATTTAATATTCACAGTAAAAAAAAACTGTCATTTCATACATAGTTAGCTAGAACATAACATATATCTCTCCTTGATGCCTCTGCAAAACAAAATGATACTTGCACACTTTTGGGAGGCACATGCCACAAAAGGAAAAAGTGCACAAATTTTTTGCAAATGCAGACAGAGGTGAAACACATTTTTTATATATAAAAAAGGACATCATCCCTGATTTCACTAAAGAAACCATTGAGCATGACAATAGTTCAGGGCCTCAGGCCACAAAAGATGGTAAAATGCAACTGAACTGAAGAACATAACCATCCTCCATACAGCACTACGACTTGGAATAAAACAACGACACTAGAAGGCCAGGACTACACACAAACACAAGCATACATCAACCACCACTGGCGACCATGGAAACCATCGTCCTTGGAAATATGTCCTGTTCCCTCGCTTGTCTGTATCCCTGTAGGACACCTCCTAAGCCACTGGTTTCTGTAATGGCCTAAAAGACACTAGTAGGATCATCAGGTATGGTTTGTGTTGACATACGAATAGTATCTTTGTCTTTCACAGCCCAAGAGAGTTGCTGCAGACCTGCACCTCCCAAATAGCTCAAAAAATTGTTTTGAGGGTGGAGAATGACATTTCCAGCCTTCGCTAGGATGATCAGGATATGTAGGAGTTAAAGCAAAGCCAAAAGGCGCACCAAGAAGCACGCCATCACCATTTATATCATGCTAATAGGCATCGACAAAGGAGTTGATCATATAATTCGTTGCTTGGACAAAAGCAACACTTGATGTCTCTCTCCTGGTTTCTAACCCAATATAGTACGTTACCCTTTTTAAATAAAGAGTAGGTTACCCTTGGCTGAACTTGTAATACTTAGGCTGGTCACAATGGACGAGAACATAAGCTAGTAACTTACACACTTCCCTAGACTATGTTACTACCTCTATAGTGGGTAGGAATATCTATGTAGTGTCATGCAACGATGTATTTATTAGGTTATAGACTCATTGTTTCTTGGAGTGTGTGATGTACCGGTAACTTAGCTAGTTACCACAAGCACCTCTCTCTTCATTAAATATGTGCCACATAAGCAAAGTTGTATTGGAGTGTGTGATGTTACTCCTAAGTTCCTCCCCATTGTGACCAGCCTTATGTGTAGAGAAAGCCATACAAAGACCTAAATGCAAAAGTAACTGAAACTCTGGTTGTCTGAAGAAATGAAGATGGGTGCAGAAAACTTTTAGCATATAAAGATCTACAACCCACTTTTCAAACCAACTTGCCTCAGTCATCAGTCAGAAGATAAGCACTCCCAATTCATCCACATCATAGTTTCAAAAAAAAATCATCCACATCATTATGTCTGCATACCAAACGACTAATAAGTTACTACCCCGTCTCATAATGTATGGGACGGAGGGAGTAATTTCCAGTGGTCTTTGATCTTTTTGCCAAAGAAGTTTGTCCCGATGAATATTTATTTCATTTCTACCTAGTTACCTACATTTGGCAAACTAAGAATCGCCCTCCTGAAAGTGGAGAGTTATACTTACTAGTTGTCAAACCCGTTTCGTCGACCACCGGCGATGCCTCGGACGCGGCGACTCCTACGCGCCAATGTCACGCCATGGATGGAAGTTCATGGAAGTATAGATGCCGTTAGGGCCACCGCCGGCCGGCTAGCTATGCCGCAAGAGCCGGCACCGCATCCGGCTGAGTGCCCCCACCAGGCCTCCACGGCTCCACCCATGGGCCGCAGCGCGCGCAGAGCCGAGTCTCCGCCCGCCGGACAGGTTCGGTGTTCGGGAGGTCCTCCATCCGCCAGATCCGAATCAGATGGAGGGAGCCGCTCCGACGACGCCGGCGGCGAGGGAAGGGGAGGGTGGAGGGTAGCAAGGTTTTGGTTAGGGCATCTCCAGCCGTTGGTCCTCCTAGGACGCATAAAAATCGCCTCCTGGGGGCGAGCCGGCGATACACTCGGCGCTGGGGCGGTTTTGCGCCCAGTCGTCGCCCCCAGCTCGCCCCCAGGCGCTGAAATTGGCCCAATTTCGGCGAATAAAGGACCCATATGGGCGAGAATAGGCCCATATTTGGCGTGGTTTCGCCGTGTCTCGGCGTTCAATTATCAACACAATTATTTCTTATCACATATTTCATCACAGAAAAATCAAATACTTCAACAAAATAGTACAACAACAAATAGTTCAATACAAATTATATAGTTCAACAAATAAAAACTCGTATTTCATCACACAGCGTCCCCCTTGAGCCTCCATAGGTGCTCAATCAGATCTTTCTGCAGTTGATGATGCACCTGTGGGTCTCGAATCTCCTGACGCATACTGAGATAGACAGTCCAAGTTGCCGGTAGCTGGTGATCAACTTCGGCTAGAGGACCCTGCCTATAGTATGGTTCAGTGTCAAACACTGGGTCTTCTTGCTCGCTCTCGATGATCATGTTGTGCAAGATGACACAGCAAGTCATAATCTCCCACATTTGATCTTTGGGCCAGGTCTGAGCGGGGTACCGAACAACAGCAAATCGAGATTGGAGCACACCAAATGCCCGCTCGACATCCTTCCTGCAAGCCTCCTGAAACTTCGCAAACCAGGCGTTCTTGCCTCCTGCCACAGGGTTTGAGATCGTCTTCACAAATGTCGACCATCTCGGATAGATGCCGTCAGCTAGATAGTACCCCTTGTTGTATTGGTGCCCATTGATCTCGAAGTTCACCAGAGGAGAATGGTCCTCAACGAGCTTGGCAAAAATAGGAGAGCACTGCAGCACGTTGATGTCATTGTGAGTTCCTGGCATATCAAAGAAGGAGTGCCAAATCCAGAGGTCCTGTGTGGCTACCGCATCAAGCACCACACTGCAACCGCCTTTGGCGCCTTTGTACATCCCCTGCCAACCAAATGGGCAGTTCTTCCATTTCCAATGCATGCAGTCGATGCTTCCAAGCATCCCAGAAAATCCTCTTGCTGCATTCTGGGCTAGGATCCGAGCAGTGTCTTCTGCATTGGGTGTTCTCAAGTATTGTGGCCCAAACACTGCCACCACTGCCCGACAGAACTTGTAGAAACACTCTATGCTGGTGGACTTGGCCATGCGCCCATAGTCGTCGATTGAATCACTGGGAGCTCCATATGCAAGCATCCTCATCGCTGTCGTGCACTTCTGGATGGAGGTGAATCCAAGAGCGCCAGTGCAATCCATCTTGCACTTGAAGTAGTTGTCGAACTCCCGGATGGAATTCACAATCCTGAGGAAGAGCTTTCGGCTCATCCGATAATGGCGCCGAAATGTTCTCTCGCCATGAAGTGGAGCATTGGCGAAGTAGTCGGAGTAGAGCATGCAGTAGTCTTGGAGACGATGCCGGTTCTTTGCTTTCACTCGCCCCGACGCCGAGCCACCTCGCTGCGGATTTTCATTGCTCGCCAGCAGCTGGGCGAGGGCGGCGAGCACCATGAGATGCTCTTCTTCCTGGACGTCGGCCGCGGCTTCCTCCTCCAGCAGCGCGGCGAGCTCTTCCTCCTCATCCGAGTCCATCGCCGAGACAGGCAAAACGCCGAACACCTTGCGCTCGGTGGGCGTGTACCCGCCGTTAAACCGCGCCTCCGCGGCCGGAAACGGCGGCCGGAAACGCCCAGCTGCTGTGGGAGGGGCTGCCGCGGCGAAGCGCTGCTATTTTCCGACGGGGAATGGCTATCTACCGGAGTAGGGCGACGGCCGTCGCCGGGATATAGCTAGTGGTGGCCGAGGGCGCGGGGGGTGCGAGGCGAGTCGGGGAAAGAAAACCTTGACTTTTCCCCTATCGGTGTGGGCCAAGCGTGCTTTTCCCTAGCGCCGGAGCCCCCAACAGCTCCCCAGCGCGCCGGGTTCGGCCTGTGACCGCCGGGCGGAAAAAAGGTCCGAACCAGCGATTTTTGGCGTCCTGGGGGCGCGACTGGGCCGTTTTTTCGGCGCCGGCGCCAAAAAGTGGCCTGGGGGACCTGCTGGGGGCCCGGCTGGAGATGCCCTTACAGTCGAAATTTCAAGATTCCCCGTGGTTACCGCGATTTTCGTTCCCTTCGTTAAATCCCCATACCAAGCAAAAAATATTAAATTGAATTTAAACGCTCAATTTATAATAAAGTATGTAGGATTTAATTAATGACATGAGAGTTGATGCTGACATGTTGATAGCAACCTAGTTCCTGTTTTGAAAGGTCTCTGATTCGAATGTTCGTTCATTCGCTTATTTAAATTCAAAATTCAATTATAAAATTCGTTTAAAATATTCTCGGTATTTCTCGATAACCATGATAACCACATTTATCAGTCTCTCTCGGTAAAATTCACTCATTCAATAACCAAAACCTTGGAAGGTAGTCCTATGACTTGGCTCTAGGCGATTGTGCACTTCCGTTCTCACAGTGAAGGAGAGCCTCTTGCCGCTCTACTCCCTTCATCCAAAAATACTTTATCGTAAAAATTGATAAAAATAAATGTATTTAAAACTAAAATACGTTTAGATACAACATTTTTCTTTTTTTTAGAGTGATACATCCATTTTGTTCAAAAAACAAGTATTATTTGTTATAAAAATGATAAAACAGATGTATTTAAACTAAAATACATCTAAACACATTAACTTTTTTGATAAGTATTTTCGGACGGAGGATGGGTTCTCTGCAATTTTCCTTTTCTTACCTGGCATTCATCAAAACTTTAGTTGTCTTACTTTTGTTTTCGAATCTTCCTCTTCATTGTGTTAAACATTATTGAATATTTTGCTAACATGCAAAGCTTTGTAACGGAAAAGGATCCGTTCGGACAAAAAGACAAAATAAATGTCCCAAAGTGCTTTAAAAAATTGCCTTCTTGCATTCTTCTTGTTTTATTTTCGGACCTACACGAACGTTTTTTCACCATCCAATTTTGGATGTTGGTAAAACATTCAACAATGTTTGTCTAAAAAAACTAGATTTTCTTTAAAATATACTTTTTCTAATTTTGCTTGTTGGTAAAACATTCAACAATGGTAGATATTCATCCCGTCTCGTTCAGTAAACGTCCCCCGGCTTTGAATAGGCGCGCACATTGGGGACACGGAGTGGCGGCGCCCTAGGCCGGCAAGTCACTTCAATGCCGGTGTCAGTGATATGTCACGTCCGCTCTAGAAAGGCGTCAATGCGAAGCGGCCGCTCTAGGGCGGCATGAATGCGGGCAGCTGACTTCGGGCAGGAAAGCGAGCGGGCGAGGGGGAGGGTTTTGGCTGGGCCATGTTTGTCGGACGCTTGCGTGGCAGCGGTCCGGACGCACACAGAGCTCCTTGCTTCTAGTTTTCGGAAAAAATGATACCCGGGCAGCCGAGCGGATCGATATAGGACCGCGTTGGATAACAAAACATGTCCGGACCGCACGGTTGCGGGCGGTTTGAGGGTCCATGTTGACAATGCACTTAGTTAGTCTAAAATCCGCCAGCCTCAGTTTTTTAAAGATGCTCATACGAATAGGATGTATGTACCTATGTGCGTTCACAAGGATGTGTGCGTATGCTTGTATTTTTTATTTTATTTTATTTTAGGATCAAACCAGCTACAACTTAAGTAACAATGGAAGAGCTATTACAGTCCTCTATGAGGATGCTCCTTAAGGAAGGAGGGACATCGTCAAAAATAAAGAGGTCTCCCTGTCTTCTTGCTAGAGCAGCAAGCTCATGTGCCAGTTTATTGCTGGATCTTCTCACACTACTGAAGGTCACTTCTTTGAAAACATTCATGAAGTGCCTCACTTCCATGACTAGGGGAAAAGAGCCGACAGATTACTTGCTCTGTTATTCAGCATTGAGATGACTGAAGCACAGTCTGATTCCACACAAACTGGCCCCCTATAGTATTTGCTTAATACTGAGAGTCCGTGTGCAACAGCAGCCATTTCAGCTTCTTCTGGGTCCTTGCATGCCTGCAGTCGCTGCCCACATGCTAATGCAACCACACCCTGGTGTGTTCTGACGATGGTTCCAGCCACAGTGTCGCCAGTATTGGTTAGGAACGCTGCATTAGAGTTTAATTTCCATATGCCTTCCGGTGGCGGTTCCCATTTGCTCCTCTCTGTATATGGGCTTCGTTGCCGTCCTTGCTGATAGGTCTGCTTCCAATTCCTCACGGGTACTATTATTTTGGTCGTTCCACAAGCACTGCTCCTGGGGCTTCTTGCCATTTCTAATCTCCGCGCGGCGCGCCTCAACAGAGCCAGGTTTCTGAAGGCCGACCAGGTGACCGTCCACCTCGTCTACAGTGGGTTCAGTTCCTATCAGATTCAATTCCTCATCTACAGTGTATGCTTGTATTTAAGCGTCTGGTCTATATAGATGCTTGCATTGCAAAGGCCGCAAGTGTATCTGGATCAATGACATCCCGAAAATAAAAGTGAGAATTTGGCTTTGTAACACTTGTGGGAATGCTCTCTCTCGGTGGTTACAAATAAATTCCTGTATTGGAGGGGGGAAATTCATCCAATCAAACATATTGGTAAAATTATTTGTGTTTTCTATGCTATCAAACTTTTTTTCATTGAAATTCCTGTAGTTTTAATCGCACGGGATTCAAGAGGACATGGCAGTCTAATAATGTATTTTGCTTATTCATGTGTTTTCAGAATCTTGCAAACGAAAGAGGCCCTAAAAAGGAGGTCCAAATGGATTGTAAAATTTGGGACGCCCAAACGAGTGAACTATACTTTTCCTAGCAAGCAAGCTGTCAATGAAAGCAAAAACGTCTCAAAATGTTTTTTCTAGGGTTTCTTGAGAGATGCAATCAGGAGGCGACTTGCATCCCCTTGAGCAGCCGCGCTGTCAAGAGTTCCCCTAGCCTCAGTTGGCCGCTATGGTAGCAGGGATGAGGGAACCCATGAAGAAAATATGCCCTAGAGGCAATAATAAAGTTGTTATTTATATTCCCTTATATCATGACAAATGTTTATTATTCATGCTAGAATTGTATTAACCGGAAACTTAGTACAAGTGTGAATACATAGACAAACAAAGTGTCACTAGCTTGCATCTACTTGACTAGCTCGTTGAATCAATGATGGTTACGTTTCCTAACCATAGACATAAGTTGTCATTTGATTAACGAGATCACATCATTAGAGAATGATGTGATTGACTTGATCCATCCGTTAGCTTAGCACGATGATTGTTTAGTTTGTTGCTATTGCTTTCTCCATAACTATACATGTTCCTATGACTATGAGATCATGCAACTCCCGAATACCGGAGGAACACTTTGTGTGCTACCAAACGTCACAACGTAACTGGGTGATTATAGAGGTGCTCTACAGGTGTCTCCAATGTTGTTTGTTGAGTTGGCATGGATCAAGATTTGGATTTGTCACTCCGATTATCTAAGAGGTATCTCTGGGGCCCTCTCGGTAATGTACATCACAATAAGCCTTGCAAGCAATGTAGCTAATGAGTTAGTTACGGGATGTAAAATTACGGAACGAGTAAAGAGACTTGCCGGTAACGAGATTGAACTAGGTATTGGGATACCGACGATCGAATCTTAGGCAAGTAACATGCCGATGACAAAGGGAACATCGTATGTTGTTATGCGGTTTGACCGATAAAGATCTTCGTAGAATATGTAGGAACCAATATGAGCATCCAGGTTCCGCTATTGGTTATTGACCGGAGATGAGTCTCGGTCATGTCTACATAGTTCTCGAACCTGTAGGGTCCGCACGCTTAACGTTCGGTGACGATCGATATTATGAGTTTATGTGTTTTGATGTACTGAAGGTAATTTGGAGTCCCGGATTTGATCACGGACATGACGAGGAGTCTCGAAATGGTTGAGACATAAAGATCAATATATTGAACGGCTATATTGTTGGGGAACGTAGTAATTTCAAAAATTTCCCTACGCACACGCAAGATCATGGTGATGCATGTTGGGGAACGTAGCAATAATTCAAAAAAATTCCTACGTGTCACCAAGATCAATATATGGAGTCATCTAGCAACGAGGGAGGAGTGGATCTACATACCCTTATAGATCGCGCGCGGAAGCGTTCAAGAGAACGGGGTTGATGGAGTCGTACTCGTCGTGATCCAAATCACCGATGATCCTAGCGCCAAACGGACGGCACCTCCGCGTTCAACACACGTACGGAGCAGCGACGTCTCCTCCTTCTTGATCCAGCAAGGGGGGAGGAGAGGTTGATGGAGATCCAGCAGCACGACGGCGTGGTGGTGGAAGTAGCGGGATTCCAACAGGGCTTCGCCAAGCGCTGCGGGAGGAGGGAGATGTGTCATGGGAGGGAGAGGGAGGCGCCAGGGCTCAGGTATGGCTGCCCTCCCTTTCCCCACTATATATAGGGCCAAGGGAGAGGGGGGCGCAGCCTTTGGCCCTTCCTCCAAGGAAGGGTGCGGCCAGGGAGGAGTCCCTCCTCCCCAAGGCACCTCGGAGGTGCCTTCCCCTTTTAGGACTCTTCCTTTCCCTCTTCTCTTGGCGCATGGGCCTCTTGGGGCTGGTGCCCTTGGCCCATATAGGCCAAGGCGCACCCCCTACAGCCCATGTGGCCCCCCGGGGCAGGTGGCCCCACCCGGTGGACCCCCGGGACCCTTCCGGTGGTCCCGGTACAATACCGGTGACCCCGAAACTTGTCCCGATGGCCGAAATAGCACTTCCTATATATAATTCTTTACCTCCGGACCATTCCGGAACTCCTCGTGATGTCTGGGATCTCATCCGGGACTCCGAACAACTTTCGGGTTACCGCATACTAATATCTCTATAACCCTAGCGTCACCGAACCTTAAGTGTGTAGACCCTACGGGTTCGGGAGACATGCAGACATGACCGAGATGACTCTCCGGTCAATAACCAACAGCGGGATCTAGATACCCATGTTGGCTCCCACATGTTCCACGATGATCTCATCGGATGAACCACGATGTCAAGGACTTAATCAATCCCGTATACAATTCCCTTTGTCTATCGGTACGACACTTGCCCGAGATTCGATCGTCGGTATCCCGATACCTTGTTCAATCTCGTTACCGGCAAGTCTCTTTACTCGTTCCGTAACACATCATCCCGTGATCAACTCCTTGATCACATTGTGCACATTATGATGATGTCCTACCGAGTGGGCCCAGAGATACCTCTCCGTTTACACGGAGTGACAAATCCCAGTCTCGATTCGTGCCAACCCAACAGACACTTTCGGAGATACCTGTAGTGTACCTTTATAGCCACCCAGTTACGTTGTGACGTTTGGCACACCCAAAGCACTCCTACGGTATCCGGGAGTTGCACAATCTCATGGTCTAAGGAAATTATACTTGACATTAGAAAAGCTTTAGCATACGAACTACATGATCTTGTGCTAGGCTTAGGATTGGGTCTTGTCCATCACATCATTCTCCTAATGATGTGATCCCATTATCAATGACATCCAATGTCCATGGTCAGGAAACCGTAACCATCTATTGATCAACGAGCTAGTCAACTAGAGGCTTACTAGGGACATGGTGTTGTCTATGTATCCACACATGTATCTGAGTTTCCTATCAATACAATTCTAGCATGGATAATAAACGATTATCATGAACAAGGAAATATAATAATAACTAATTTATTATTGCCTCTAGGACATATTTCCAACAGTCTCCCACTTGCACTAGAGTCAATAATCCAGTTCACATCGATATGTGATTAACACTCAAGGTCACATCCCCATGTGACTAACACCCAAAGAGTTTACTAGAGTCAATAATCTAGTTCACATTACCATGTGATTAACACTCGATGAGTTCTGGGTTTGAACATGTTATGCTTGTGAGAGATGTTATAGTCAACGGGTCTGAATCTTTCAGATCCGTATGTACTTCGCAAATCTCTATGTCATCTTGTAGATGCAGCTACTACGCTATATTTGGAGCCATTTCAAATAACTGTTCTACTATACGAATCCAGTTTACTACTCAGAATAATCTGGATTAGTGTCAAAGTTTGCATCGGCATAACCCTTTACGACGAACTCTTTTACCACCTCCATAATCGAGAAAATTCCTTAGTCCACTAGTTACTAAGGATAACTTCGACCGCTGTCCTGTGATCCATTCTTAGATCACTCTTATACCCCTTGACTAACTCATGGCAAGGCACACTTCAGGTGCGGTACACAGCATAGCATACTGTAGAGAGCCTATGATAAAAGCATAGGGGACGACCTTCGTCCTTCCTCTTTCTTCTGCCGTGGTCGAGCTTTAAGTCTTAACTTCATACCTTACAACTCAGGCAAGAACTCATTCTTTGACTGATCCATCTTGAACACCTTTAAGATCATGTCAAGGTATGTGCTCATTTGAAAGTACCATTAAGCGTTTTGATCTATCCTTATAGATCTTGATGCTCAATGTTCAAGTAGCTTAATCCAGGCTTTCCATTGAAAAACACTTTTCAAATAACCCTATATGCTTTCCAGAAATTCTACATCATTTCTGATCCATAATATGTCAACAACATATACTCATCAGAAATTCTATAGTGCTCCCACTCACTTCTTTGGAAATACAAGTTTCTCATAAACTTTGTATACACCCAAAACTTTGATCATCTTATCAAAGCATACATTCCAACTCCGAGATGCTTACTCCAGTCCCTAGAAGGATTGCTGGAGCTTTGCATACTTATTAGCATCTTTCAGGATTGACAAAACCTTCCGGTTTGTATCACATACAACCTTTCCTCAAAAAAAAACGTTGAGGAAACAATGTTTTGACATCCTATCTGCAAGATTTCATAAATAATGCAGTAATCGCTAATATAATTCCAACAGACTCTTAGCATCGCTACGAGTGAGAAAGTCTCATCGTAGTCAACTCCTTGAACTTGTCGGAAAACATCTTAACGACAAGTCGAGCTTTCTTAATGGTGGAATTTACCATCATTGTCCGTCTTCCTTTTAAAATCCATCTGTACTCAACAGCCTCACGACCATCGAGTTGTTCTGTCAAAGTCTACACTTTGTTTCCATACATGGATCCTCTCTCGGATTTTATGGCCTCAAGCCATTTATCGGAATCCGGGCCCACCATCGCTTCTCCATAGCTCGTAGGTTCATTGTTGTCTAGCAACATGACTTCCAAGACAGGATTACGTACCACTCTGAAGTAGTATGCATCCTTGTCATCCCACGAGGTTTGGTAGTGACTTGATCTGAAGTTTCATGATCACTATCATAAGCTTCCACTTCAATTGGTGTAGGTGCCACAGGAACAACTCCTTGTGCTCTGCCACACACTAGTTGAAGAGACGGTTCAATAACCTCATCAAGTCTCCACCATCCTCCCACTCAATTCTTTCGAGAGAAACTTTTCCTCGAGAAAGGACCCGATTCTAGAAACAATCCCTTATTGCTTTCGGATCTGAGACAGGAGGTATACCCAACTATTTTGGGTGTCCTATGAAGATGCATTTATCCGCTTTGGGTTCGAGCTTATCAGCCTGAAACTTTTTCACATAAGCGTCGCAGCCCCAAACTTCTAAGAAATGACAGCTTAGGTTTCTCTAAACCATAGTTCATATGGTGTCATCTCATCAGAATTACGTGGTGCCCTATTTAAAGTGAATGTAGTTGTCTTTAATGCCTAACCCATAAAATATCGTGGTAATTCGATAAGAGACATCATGGTATGCATCATATCCAATAGGGTGCAGTTATGATGTTCGGACACACCATCACACTATGGTGTTCCAGGCTGTATTAGTTGTGAAACAATTTCCACAATGTCTTAATTCTGTGCCAAACTCGTAATTCAGATATTCATCTCTATGATCATATCATAGATATTTTATCCTCTTGTCACGACGATCTTTCAACTTCACCCTGAAATTACTTGAACCTTTCAATAATTCAGACTCGTGATTCATCAAGTAAATGTACTCAACATCTACTCAAATCACCTATGAAGTAAGAACATAACGATATCCACTACACGCCTCAGCACTCATTGGACTGCACACATCAAAATGTATTACTTCCAACAAGTTGCTTTCTAGTTCCATTTTACTGAAAACGAGGCTTTCAGTCATCTTGCCCATGTGGTATGATTTGCATGTCTCAAGTGATTCAAAATCAAGTGAGTCCAAACGGTCCATTTGCATGGAGTTTCTTCATGCATATACACCAATAGACATGGCTCGCATGTCTCAAACTTTTCAAAAACGAGTGAGCCCAAAGATCCATCAACATGGAGCTTCTTCATGCGTTTTACACCGATATGACTTACGTGGCAGTGCCACAAGTAGGTGGTACTATCATTACTATCCTATATCTTTTGGCATGAACATGTGTATCACTACGATCGAGATTCAATAAACCATTCATTTCAGGTGTAAGGCCATTGAAGGTATTATTCAAATAAACAGAGTAACCATTATTCTCTTTAAATGAATAACCGTATTGAGATAGACATATTCCAATCATGTCTATGCTCAACGCAAACACCAATCTCGATGGTAGAGGGAGCGTGCGATGCTTGATCATATCAACATTGGAAACACTTCCAACACATATCGTCAGCTCACCTTTAGCTAGTCTCCGTTTATTCCGTAGCTTTTATTTCGAGTTACTAACACTTAGCAACCGAACCGGTATCTAATACCCTGGTGCTACTAGGAGTACTAGTAAAGTACACATTAACACAATGTATATCCAAAATACTTCTATCAACCTTGCCAGCCTTCTCATCTACCAAGTATCTAGGGTAATTCTGCTCCAGTGGTTGTTCCCCTTATTACAGAAGCACTTAGTCTCGGGTTTGGGTTCAACCTTGGGTTTCTTCACTAGAGCAGCAGCTGATTTGCCCTTTCATGAAGTATCCCTTCTTGCCCTTGCCCTTCTTGAAACTAGTGGTTTCACCAACCACCAACAATTGATGCTCCTTCTTGATTTCTACTTTTGTGGTGTCAAACATCGCGAATATCTCAAGGATCATCATATATGTCCCTGATATATTATAGTTCATCACGAAGCTCTAGCAGCTTGGTGGTAATGACTTCGGAGAAACATCACTATCTCATCTGGAAGATCAACTCCCACTCGATTCAAATGATTGTTGTACTCAGACAATCTGAGCACAAGTTCAACAATCGAGCTTTTCTCCCTTAGTTTGCAGGCTAAGAAAATCGTCGGAGGTCTTATACCTCTTGACGTGGGCACGAGCCTGAAATCCCAATTTCAGCCCTCGAAACATCTCATATGTTTCGCGACGTTTTAACACGTCTTCGGTGCCTCAATTCTAAACCGTTTAACTGAACTATCACGTAGTTATCAAAATGTGTATGTCAGATGTTCGCAACATCCATAGACAACGTTCGAGGTTCAGCACACTGAGCGGTGCATTAAGGACATAAGCCTTCTATGAAGCAATGAGGACAAACCTCAGTTTACGGACCTAGTCCGCATAATTACTACTATCAACTTTCAACTAAAATTTTCTCTAGGAACATATCTAAACAGTAGAACTGAAGCGCGAGCTACGAAATAATTTGCGAAGACCTTTTGACTATGTTCAGGATAATTAAGTTCATCTTATGAACTCCCACTCAGATAGACATCCCTCTAGTCATCTAAGTGATTACATGATCTGAGTCAACTAGGCCGTGTCCGATCATCACGTGAGACGGACTAGTCATCATCGGTGAACATCTTCATGTTGATCGTATCTACCATACGACTCATGCTCGACCTTTCGGTCTCTTGTGTTCCGAGGCCATGTCTGTACATGCTAGGCTCGTCAAGTCAACCTAAGTGTTTCGCGTGTGTAAATCTGGCTTACACCCATTGTATGTGAACGTAAGAATCTATCACACCCGATCATCACGTGGTGCTTCGAAACGACGAACTTTCGCAACGGTGCACAGTTAGGGGGGACACCTTCTTGAAATTTTAGTGAGGGATCATCTTATTTACTACCGTCGTTCTAAGTAAACAAGATGTATAAACATGATAAACATCACATGCAATCAAATAATAGTGACATGATATGGCCAATATCATATAGCTCCTTTGATCTCCATCTTGGGGCTCCATGATCATCTTGTCACCGGCATGACACCATGATCTCCATCATCATGATCTCTATCATCGTGTCTTCATGAAGTTGTCTCGTCAACTATTACTTCTACTACTATAGCTAACGGTTAGCTGTAAAGTAAAGTAATTACATGACGTTTATGTTGACACGCAGGTCATAAATAAATTAAGACAACTCCTATGGCTCCTGCCGGTTGTCATACTCATCGACATGCAAGTCGTGATTCCTATTACAAGAACATGATCAATCTCATACATCACATATATCATTCATCACATCCTTTTGGCCATATCACATCACATAGCATACCCTGCAAAAACAAGTTAGACGTCCTCTAATTGTTGTTTGCATGTTTTACGTGGCTGCTATGGGTTTCTAGCAAGAACGTTTCTTACCTACGCAAAAACCACAACGTGATATGCCAATTGCTATTTACCCTTCATAAGGACCCTTTTCATCGAATCCGATCCGACTAAAGTGGGAGAGACAGACACCCGCCAGCCACCTTATGCAACTAATGCATCTCAGTCGGTGGAACCGGTCTCACGTAAGCGTATGTGTAAGGTTGGTCTGGGCCGCTTCATCCCATGATGCCGCCGAATCAAGATAAGACTAGTAACGGCAAGTAAATTGACAAAATCAATGCCCACAACTACTTTGTGTTCTACTCGTGCATAGAAACTACGCATAGACCTAGCTCATGATGCCACTGTTGGGGAACGTAGCAATTAAAAAATTCCTACGTGTCACCAAGATCAATATATGGAGTCATCTAGCAACGAGGGAGGAGTGGATCTACATACCCTTGTAGATCGCGTGCGGAAGCGTTCAAGAGAACGGGGTTGATGGAGTCGTACTCGTCGTGATCCAAATCACCGATGATCCTAGCGCTGAACGGACGGCACCTCCGCGTTCAACACACGTACGGAGCAGCGACGTCTCCTCCTTCTTGATCCATCAAGGGGGGAGGAGAGGTTGATGGAGATCCAGCAGCACGACGGCGTGGTGGTGGAAGTAGCGGGATTCCAACAGGGCTTCGCCAAGCGCTGCGGGAGGAGGGAGATGTGTCATGGGAGGGAGAGGGAGGCGCCAGGGCTCAGGTATGGCTGCCCTCCCTTTCCCCACTATATATAGGGCCAAGGGAGAGGGGGGCGCAGCCTTTGGCCCTTCCTCCAAGGAAGGGTGCGGCCAGGGAGGAGTCCCTCCTCCCCAAGGCACCTCGGAGGTGCCTTCCCCTTTTAGGACTCTTCCTTTCCCTCTTCTCTTGGCGCATGGGCCTCTTGGGGCTGGTGCCCTTGGCCCATATAGGCCAAGGCGCACCCCCTACAGCCCATGTGGCCCCCCGGGGCAGGTGGCCCCACCCGGTGGACCCCCGGGACCCTTCCGGTGGTCCCGGTACAATACCGGTGACCCCGAAACTTGTCCCGATGGCCGAAATAGCACTTCCTATATATAATTCTTTACCTCCGGACCATTCCGGAACTCCTCGTGATGTCTGGGATCTCATCCGGGACTCCGAACAACTTTCGGGTTACCGCATACTAATATCTCTATAACCCTAGCGTCACCGAACCTTAAGTGTGTAGACCCTACGGGTTCGGGAGACATGCAGACATGACCGAGATGACTCTCCGGTCAATAACCAACAGCGGGATCTGGATACCCATGTTGGCTCCCACATGTTCCACGATGATCTCATCGGATGAACCACGATGTCAAGGACTTAATCAATCCCGTATACAATTCCCTTTGTCTATCGGTACGACACTTGCCCGAGATTCATCGTCGGTATCCCGATACCTTGTTCAATCTCGTTACCGGCAAGTCTCTTTACTCGTTCCGTAACACATCATCCCGTGATCAACTCCTTGATCACATTGTGCACATTATGATGATGTCCTACCGAGTGGGCCCAGAGATACCTCTCCGTTTACACGGAGTGACAAATCCCAGTCTCGATTCGTGCCAACCCAACAGACACTTTCGGAGATACCTGTAGTGTACCTTTATAGCCGCCCAGTTACGTTGTGACGTTTGGCACACCCAAAGCACTCCTATGGTATCCGGGAGTTGCACAATCTCATGGTCTAAGGAAATGATACTTGACATTAGAAAAGCTTTAGCATACGAACTACATGATCTTGTGCTAGGCTTAGGATTGGGTCTTGTCCATCACATAATTCTCCTAATGATGTGATCCCGTTATCAATGACATCCAATGTCCATGGTCAGGAAACCATAACCATCTATTGATCAACGAGCTAGTCAACTAGAGGCTTACTAGGGACATGGTGTTGTCTATGTATCCACACATGTATCTGAGTTTCCTATCAATACAATTCTAGCATGGATAATAAACGATTATCATGAACAAGGAAATATAATAATAACTAATTTATTATTGCCTCTAGGGCATATTTCCAACAATGCATAGCAGCGAGAGGGGAGAGTGTTGTCCACGTACACTCGTAGACCGAAAGCGGAAGCATTAGCACAACGCGGTTGATGTAGTCGTACGTCTTCACGATCCGACCGATCAAGTACCGAACGCGCGGCACCTCCGAGTTCTGCACACGTTCAACTCGATGACGTCCCTCGAACTCCGATCCAGCCGAGCTTTGAGGGAGAGTTCCATCAGTACGACGGCGTGTTGACGATGATGATGTTCTACCGACGCAGGGCTTCGCCTAAGCACCGCTACGATATGACCGAGGTGGATTATGGTGGAGAGGGGCACCGCACACGGTTAAGAGATCCAAAGGATCAATTGTTGTGTCTTTGGGGTGCCCCCTGCCCCGTATATAAAGGAGTGGAGGAGGGGGAGGCCGGCCTTCTCTATGGCGCGCCCTAGGGGAGTCCTACTCCCGGTGGGAGTAGGATTCCCCCTTTCCTAGTAGAACTAGGAGCCCTTCCAAGTACTAGGAGTAGGAGGGAAGGAAAGGGAAGGGAAAAGGAGAAGGAAGGAAGGGGGCGCCCCCCCCCCTCCCTAGTCCAATTCGGACCAGCCCATGGGGAGGGGTGCGGCCAGCCTTTGAGGCCTTTCTCTCCTTTCCCGTATGGCCCATTAAGGCCCAATACAAATTCCCGTAACTCCCCGGAACTACCGAAAATACCCGAAACACTCGAAACCTTTTCGATGTCCGAATATAGTCGTCCAATATATCGATCTTTACGTCTCGACTATTTCGAGACTCCTCGTCATGTCCCTGATCTCATCCGGGACTCCGAACTCCTTCGGTACATCAAAACACATAAACTCATAATATAACCGTCATCGAACTTTAAGCGTGCGGACCCTACGGGTTCGAGAACTATGTAGACATGACCGAGACACGTCTCCGGTCAATAACCAATAGCGGAACCTGGATGCTCATATTGGCTCCTACATATTCTACGAAGATCTTTATCGGTCAAACCGCATAACAACATACGTTGTTCCCTTTGTCATCGGTATGTTACTTGCCCGAGATTCGATCGTTGTTATCTCAATACCTAGTTCAATCTTGTTACCGGCAAGTCTCTTTACTCGTTCCGTAACACATCATCCCGCAACTAACTCATTAGTTGCAATGCTTGCAAGGCTTATAGTGATGTGCATTACCGAGTGGACCCAGAGATACCTCTCCGACAATCGGAGTGACAAATCCTAATCTCGAAATACGCCAACCCAACAAGTACCTTCGGAGACACCTGTAGAGCACCTTTATAATCACCCAGTTACGTTGTGACGTTTGGTGGCACACAAAGTGTTCCTCCAGTAAACGGGAGTTGCATAATCTCATAGTCATAGGAACATGTATAAGTCATGAAGAAAGCGATAGCAACAAACTAAACAATCAAGTGCTAAGCTAACGGAATGGGTCAAGTCAATCACATCATTCTCCTAATGATGTGATCCCGTTAATCAAATGACAACTCATGTCTATGGTTAGGAAACATAACCATCTTTGATCAACGAGCTAGTCAAGTAGAGGCATACTAGTGACACTCTGTTTGTCTATGTATTCACACATGTATTATGTTTCCGGTTAATACAATTCTAACATGAATAATAAACATTTATCATGATATAAGGAAATAAATAATAACTTTATTATTGCCTCTAGGGCATATTTCCTTCAGTCTCCCACTTGCACTAGAGTCAATAATCTAGTTCACATTGCCATGTGATTTAACATCAATAGTTCACATCACCATGTGATTAACACCCATAGTTCACATTGTCATGTGACCAACACCCAAAGGGTTTACTAGAGTCAATAATCTAGTTCACATCGCTATGTGATTAATACCCAAAGAGTACTAAGGTGTGATCATGTTTTTCTTGTGAGGGAAGTTTAGTCAACGGGTCTGCCACATTCAGATCCGTATGTATTTTGCAAATTTCTATGTCAACAATGCTCTGCACGGAGCTACTCTAGCTAATTTCTCCCACTTTCAATATGTATCCAGATTGAGACTTAGAGTCATCTGGATCAATGTCAAAACTTGCATCGATGTAACCCTTTGCGATGAACCTTTTGTCACCTCCATAATCGAGAAACATATCCTTATTCCACTAAGGATAATTTGGACCAATGTCCAGTGATCTACTCCTAGATCACTATTGTACTCCCTTGCCAAACTCAGGGCAGGGTATACAATAGGTCTGGTACACAGTATGGCATACTTTATAGAACCTATGGCTGAGGCATAGGGAATGACTTTCATTCTCTCTCTATCTTCTGCCGTGGTTGGGTTTTGAGTCTTACTCAACTTCACACCTTGTAACACAGGCAAGAACTCTTTTTTTGACTGTTCCATTTTGAACTACTTCAAAATCTTGTCAAGGTATGTACTCATTGAAAAACTTATCAAGCATCTTGATCTATCTCTATAGATCTTGATGCTCAATATGTAAGCAGCTTCATCGAGGTCTTTCTTTGAAAAACTCCTTTCAAACATTCCTTTATGCTTTGCAGAATAATTCTACATTATCTCCGATCAACAATATGTCATTCACATATACTTATCAGAAATGTTGTAGTGCTCCCACTCACTTTCTTGTAAATACAGGCTTCACCACAAGTCTGTATAAAACTATATGCTTTGATCAACTTATCAAAGCGTATATTCCAACTCTGAGATGCTTGCACCAGTCCATAGATGGATCACTGGAGCTTGCATATTTTGTTAGCACCTTTAGGATTGACAAAACTTTCTTGTTGCATCATATACAACTCTTCTTTAATAAATCTATTAAGGAATGTAGTTTTGTTTATCCATTTGCCAGATTTTATAAAATGTGGCAATTGCTAACATGATTCAGATAGACTTAAGCATAGATACGAGTGAGAAACTCTCATCGTAGTCAACACCTTGAACTTGTCGAAAACCTTTTGCGACAATTCTAGCTTTGTAGATAGTAACACTACTATCAGCGTCCGTCTTCCTCTTGAAGATCCATTTAATCTCAATTGCTTGCCGATCAACGGGCAAGTCAACCAAAGTCCACACTTTGTTCTCATATATGGATCCCATCTCAGATTTCATGGCCTCAAGCCATTTCACGGAATCTGGGCTCATCATCGCTTCCTCATAGTTCGTAGGTTCGTCATGGTCAACTAACATGACCTCCAGAATAGAATTACCGTACCACTCTGGTGCGGATCTCACTCTGTTTTACCTACGAGATTCGGTAGTAACTTGATCTGAAGTTACATGATCATCATCATTAGCTTCCTCACTAATTGGTGTAGTAGTCACAGGAACAGATTTTTGTGATGAACTACTTTCCAATAAGGGAGTAGGTACAGTTACCTCATCAAGTTTTACTTTCCTCCCACTCACTTCTTTTGAGAGAAACTCCTTCTCTAGAAAGGATCCATTCTCAGCAACGAATATCTTGCCTTCGGATCTGTGATAGAATGTGTACCCAACATTTTCTTTTGGGTATCCTATGAAGACGCACTTCTCCGATTTGGGTTTGAGCTTATCAGGTTGAAACTTTTTCACATAAGCATTGCAACCTCAAACTTTAAGAAACGACAGCTTAGGTTTCTTGCCAAACCATAGTTATACGGTGTCGTTTCAACGGATTTAGTTGGTGCCCTATTTAACGTGAATGTAGCTGTCTCTAATGCATAACCCCAAAATGATAGTGGTAAATTGGTAAGAGACATCATAGATCGCACCATATCTAATAAAGTACGGTTATGATGTTTGGACACACCATTACACTGTGGTGTTCCAGGTGGCGTGAGTAGTGAAACTATTTCACATTGTTTTAACTGAAGGCCAAACTCGTAACTCAAATATTTTACTTCTGCGATCATATCGTAGAAACTTTTATTTTTGTTACGATGATTCTCCACTTCACTCTGAAATTCTTTGAACTTTTCAACTGTTTCAGACTTGTGTTTCATTAAGTAGATATATCCATATCTGCTCAAATCATCTGTGAAGGTCAGAAGATAACGATACTTGCCGTGAGCCTTAACACTCATCGGACCGCATACATCAGTATGTATTATTTGCAATAAGTCAGTTGCTCGCTCCATTGTTCCGGAGAACGAAGTCTTAGTCATCTTGCCCATGAGGCATGGTTCACAAGCATCAAGTGATTCATAATCAAGTGATTCCAAAAGTCCATCAGCATGGAGTTTCTTCATGCGCTTTACACCAATATGACCTAAACGGCAGTGCCACAAATAAGTTGCACTATCATTATTAATTTTGCATCTTTTGGTTTCAATATTATGAATATGTGTATCACTATGATCGAGATCCAACGAACCATTTTCATTGGGTGTGTAACCATATAAGGTTTTATTCATGTAAACAGAACAACAATTTATTCTCTTACTTAAATGAATAACCGTATTGCAATAAACATGATCAAATCATATTCATGCTCAACGCAAACACCAAATAACACTTATTTAGGTTCAACACTAATCCCGAAAGTATAGGGAGTGTGCGATGATGATCATATCAATCTTGGAACCACTTCCAACACACATCGTCACTTCATCCTTAACTAGTCTCTGTTCATTCTGCAACTCCCGTTTCGAGTTACTACTCTTAGCAACTGAACCAGTATCAAATACCGAGGGGTTGCTACGAACACTAGTAAAATACACATCAATAATCTGTATATCAAATATACCTTTGTTCACTTTGCCATCCTTCTTATCCCCCAAATACTTGGGGCAGTTCCGCTTCCAGTGACCAGTCCCTTTGCAGTAGAAGCACTTAGTATCAGGCTTAGGACCAGACTTGGGCTTCTTCACTTGAGCATCAACTTGCTTGCCGTTCTTCTTGAGGTTCCCCTTCTTCCCTTTGCCCTTTTCTTGAAACTAGTGGTCTTGTCTACCATCAACACTTGATATTTTTCTTGATTTCTACCTTTGTTGATTTCAGCATTACGAAGATCTTGGGAATCGTTTCCGTTATCCCTTGCATATCATAGTTCATCACGAAGTTCTACTAACTTGGTGATGGTGACTAGAGAATTCTGTCAATCAATATCTTATCTGGAAGATTAATTCCCACTTGATTCAAGCGATTGTAGTACCCAGACAATCTGAGTACATGCTCACTGCTTGAGCTATTCTCCTCCATCTTTTTAGCTATAGAACTTGTTGGAGACTTCATATCTCTCAACTCGGGTATTTGCTTGAAATATTAACTTCAACTCGTGGAACATCTCATATGGACCATGACATTCAAAACGTCTTTGAAGTCCCGATTCTAAGCCGTTAAGCATGGTGCACTAAATTATCAAGTAGTCATCATATTGAGCTAGCCAAACATTTATAACGTCTGCATCTACTCCCGCAATAGGTCTGTCACCTAGCGGTGCGTCAAAGACATAATTCTTCTGTGCAGCAATGAGGATAATCCTCAGATCACGGATCCAATCGGCATCATTGCTACGAACATTTTTCAACATAATTTTTCTCTAGGAACACAATAAACTGGGAGCAACATCGCGAGCTATTGATCTACAGCATAGATATGCTAATACTACCAGGACTAAGTTCATGATAAATTAAAGTTCAATTAATCATATTACTTAAGAACTCCCACTTAGACAGACATCCCTCTAATATTCTAAGTGATCACGTGATCCATATCAACTAAACCATGTCCGATCATCACGTGAGATGGAGTAGTTTCAATGGTGAACATCACTATGTTGATCATATCTACTATATGATTCATGCTCGACCTTTCGGTCTCCGTGTTCCGAGGTCATATCTGTTATATGCTAGGATCGTCAAGTTTAACCTGAGTATTCCGCGTGTGCAACTGTTTTGCACCCATTGTATTTGAACATAGAGCCTATCACACCCGATCATCACGTGGTGTCTCAGCATGAAGAACTTTTGCAACGGTGCATACTCAGGGAGAACACTTATACTTTGATAATTTAGTGAGGGATCATCTTATAATGCTACCGTCAATCAAAGCAAGATAAGATGCATAAAAGATAAACATCACTTGCAATCAATATAAGTGATATGATATGGCCATCATCATCTTGTGCTTGTGATCTCCATCTCCGAAGCACCTCCATGATCACCATCGTCACCGGCGCGACACCTTGATCTCCATCGTAGCATCGTTGTCGTTTCGCCAATCTTATGCTTCTACGACTATCGCTACCGCTTAGTGATAAAGTAAAGCATTACAGGGCGATTGCATTGCATACAATAAAGCGACAACCATATGGCTCCTGCCAGTTGCCGATAACTCGGTTACAAAACATGATCATCTCATACAATAAAATTTAGCATCATGTCTTGACCATATCACATCACAACATGCCCTGCAAAAACAAGTTAGACGTCCTCTACTTTGTTGTTGCAAGTTTTACGTGGCTGCTACGGGCTTAGCATGAACCGTTCTTACCTACGCATCAAAACCACAACGATAGTTTGTCAAGTTGGTGCTGTTTTAACCTTCGCAAGGACCGGGCGTAGCCACACTTGGTTCAACTAAAGTTGGAGAAACTGACACCCACCAGCCACCTATGTGCAAAGCACGTCGGTAGAACCAGTCTCGCGTAAGCGTACGCGTAATGTCGGTCCGGGCCGCTTCATCCAACAATACCGCCAAACTAAAGTATGACATGTTGGTAAGTAGTATGACTTGTATCACCCACAACTCACTTGTGTTCTACTCGTGCATATGACATCTACGCATAAAACCTGGCTCGGATGCCACTGTTGGGGAACGTAGTAATTTCAAAAATTTCCCTACGCACACGCAAGATCATGGTGATGCATAGCAACGAGAGGGGAGAGTGTTGTCCATGTACCCTCGTAGACCGAAAGCGGAAGCGTTAGCACAACACGGTTGATGTAGTCGTACGTCTTCACGATCCGACCGATCAAGTACCGCACGCACGGCACCTCCGAGTTCTGCACACGTTCAACTCGATGACGTCCCTCGAACTCCGATCCAGCCGAACTTTGAGGGAGAGTTCCATCAGTACGACGGCGTGTTGACGATGATGATGTTCTACCGACGCAGGGCTTCGCCTAAGCACCGCTACGATATGACCGAGGTGGATTATGGTGGAGAGGGGCACCGCACACGGTTAAGAGATCCAAAGGATCAATTGTTGTGTCTTTGGGGTGCCCCCTGCCCCGTATATAAAGGAGTGGAGGAGGGGGAGGCCGGCCTTCTCTATGGCGCGCCCTAGGGGAGTCCTACTCCCGGTGGGAGTAGGATTCCCCCTTTCCTAGTAGAACTAGGAGCCCTTCCAAGTACTAGGAGTAGGAGGGAAGGAAAGGGAAGGGAAAAGGAGAAGGAAGGAAGGGGGCGCCCCCCTCCCTAGTCCAATTCGGACCAGCCCATGGGGAGGGGTGTGCCAGCCTTTGAGGCCTTTCTCTCCTTTCCCGTATGGCCCATTAAGGCCCAATACGAATTCCCGTAACTCCCCGGTACTCCCGAAAATACCCGAATCACTCGGAACCTTTCCGATGTCCGAATATAGTCATCCAATATATCGATCTTTACGTCTTGACCATTTCGAGACTCCTCGTCATGTCCTTGATCTCATCCGGGACTCCGAGCTCCTTCGGTACATCAAAACACATTAACTCATAATATAACCGTCATCGAACTTTAAGCGTGCGGACCCTACGGGTTCGAGAACTATGTAGACATGACCGAGACACGTCTCTGGTCAATAACCAATAGCGGAACCTGGATGCTCATATTGGCTCCTACATATTCTACGAAGATCTTTATCGGTCAAACCGCATAACAACATACGTTGTTCCCTTTGTCATCGGTATGTTACTTGCCCGAGATTCGATCGTTGGTATCTCAATACCTAGTTCAATCTCGTTACCGGCAAGTCTCTTTACTCGTTCCGTAACACATCATCCCGCAACTAACTCATTAGTTGCAATGCTTGCAAGGCTTATAGTGATGTGCATTACCGAGTGGGCCCAGAGATACCTCTCCGACAATCGGAGTGACAAATCCTAATCTCGAAATACGCCAACCCAACAAGTACCTTCGGAGACACCTGTAGAGCACCTCTATAATCACCCAGTTACGTTGTGACGTTTGGTGGCACACAAAGTGTTCCTCCGGTAAATGGGAGTTGCATAATCTCATAGTCATAGGAACATGTATAAGTCATGAAAAAAGCAATAGCAACAAACTAAACGATCAAGTGCTAAGCTAACGGAATGGGTCAAGTCAATCACATCATTCTCCTAATGATGTGATCTCGTTAATAAAATGACAACTCATGTCTATGGTTAGGAAACATAACCATCTTTGATCAACGAGCTAGTCAAGTAGAGGCATACTAGTGACACTCTGTTTGTCTATGTATTCACACATGTATTATGTTCCCGGTTAATACAATTCTAGCATGAATAATAAACATTTATCATGATATAAGGAAATAAATAATAACTTTATTATTGCCTCTAGGGCATATTTCCTTCATATATTCGGACACCGGAAGTGTTTTGGGTGATTTCGAAGAAAACCGGAGTGCCGGAGGGGTTACCGGAACCCCTCGGGGAAGTATTGGGCCTTAGTGGGCCTTAGGGGAGAGAGAGGGCAGCAGCCCAGGAGGTGGCGCCCCCGCCCCCAAGGTGAGTCTGAGTAGGACTAGGGGAGGGGGGGCGGCCCTTCTTTCCCTCCCCCTCTTCCTCTCTTTCCTTCCCCCTTCCTCCTTCCTAGTAGGACTAGGAAAGGATGAATCTTACTCCTACTAGGAGGAGGATTCCTCCTCTCCTTGGGCGCCGCTAGGGCCGGCCGGCCTCCCCCTTGCTCCTTTATATACGGGGGCAGGGGGGCCCTAGAACACACAAGTTGATTGTTCCAAGCCGGACGCGGTGCCCCCTTCACCATAATCCACCTCGGTCATATCGTAACGATGCTTAGGCGAAGCCCTGTTTCAGTAGCAACATCATTACCGTCATCACGCCGTCATGCTGAAGAAGCTCTCCCTCGAAGCTCTACTGGATCGTGAGTTCGTGGGACGTCACCGAGCCGAACGTGTGCAGATCGCGGAGGTGACGTACCTTCGGTGCTGGGATCGAATGATCATGAAGACGTACGACTACATCAACCGCATTGTCATAACGATGATACTCTCCCCTCTCGTTGCTATGCATGACCATGATCTTGCGTGTGCGTAGAATTTTTTGAAATTACTGCGTTACCCAACAGTGGCATCAGAGCTAGGTTTATGCGTAGATGTTATATGCATGAGTAGAACCAAAGGAGTTATGGGCGTGGGTATATACATATTGCTTGCCGTCACTAGTTGATTCTTGATTCGGCGGCATTGTTGGATGAAGTGGCCCAGACCGACATTACGTGTACGCTTACGCGAGACTAGTTCTACCGACGTGCTTCGCACACAGGTGGCTGATGGGTGTCAGTTTCTCCAACTTTAGTTGAATCGGATTCAATGAATAGAGTTCTTTCTGAAGATCAAAAAGCAATCACTATACCATGTTGTGGTTTTTGATGCGTAGGTAAGAACGGTTCCTGCTCAGCCTGTAGCAGCCACGTAAAACTTACAACAACAAAATAGAGGACGTCTAACTTATTTTTGCAGGGCATGTTGTGATGTGATATGGTCAAGACATGATGCTAAATTTTATTCTATGAGATGATCATGTTTTGTAACACAGTTATCGGCAACTGGCAGGAGCCATATGGTTGTCGCTTTATTGTATGAAATGCAATCGCCATGTAATTGCTTTACTTTATCACTAAGCGGTAGCAATAGTCGTAGAAGCAATAGTTGGCGAGACGACAACGATGCTTCGATGGAGATCAAGGTGTCAAGCCGGTGACGATGGTGATCATGACGGTGCTTTGGAGATGGAGATCAAAGGCACAAGATGATGATGGCCATTCATATCACTTATATTGATTGCGTGTGATGTTTATCCTTTATGCATCTTATTTTGCTTAGTTCGGCGGTAGTATTATAAGATGATCTCTCACTAAATTTCAAGGTACGAGTGGTCTATTCTTACTAAATCTTGATAGTAGTGATACACATGTTCATAGTATTGAAGTCAAAAGATGCAGAGTTGATAATGATAGTGCACCTTATTTGTGGCACTGCCGTTTAGGTCATATTGGTGTAAAGCGCATGAAGAAACTCTATTCTGATGGACTTCTGAAATCACTTGATTATGAATCACTTGGTACATGCGAACCATGCCTCATGGGCAAGATGACTAAAACTCCTTTCTCCGGAACAATGGAGCGAGCAACAGAGTTATTGGAAATCATACATACTGATGTATGTGGTCCAATGAACATTGAAGCTCGCGGCGGATATCATTATTTTCTCACCTTCACGGATGATTTGAGCAGATATGGGTATATCTACTTGATGAAACATAAGTCTGAAACATTTGAAAAGTTCACTGTGAAGTGGAAAATTATCGTAACAAGAAAATCAAGTTTCTATGATCTGATCGTGGAGGTGAATATTTGAGTTATGAGTTTGGACTTCATTTGAAACAATGTGGAATACTTTCACAACTCACGCCACATGGAACACCACAGCGTAATGGTGTGTCCGAACGTCGTAATCATACTTTACTAGATATGGTGTGATCTATGATGTCTCTCACTGATTTACCGCTATCGTTTTAGGGTTACGCTTTAGAGACAGCTGCATTCATATTAAATAGGGCATCATCTAAATCCGTCGAGACGACACCTTATGAACTGTGGTTTGGCAAGAAACTCAAGTTGTCGTTTCTTAAAGTTTGAGGTTGCGATGCTTATGTGAAAAAGTTTCAACCTGATAAGCTCGAACCCAAATCGGAGAAATGTGTCTTCATAGGATACCCAAAGGAGACTGTTGGGTACACCTTCTATCACAGATCCGAAGGCAAGATATTTGTTGCTAAGAATGGATCCTTTCTAGAGAAGGAGTTTTTCTCGAAAGAAGTAAGTGGGAGGAAAGTAGAACTTAACGAGGTAATTGTACCTTCTCCCTTATCGGAAAGTAGTTCATCACTGAAATCAGTTCTAGTGATTCCTACACCAGTAAGTGAGGAAGCTAATGATAATGATCATGAAACTTCGGATCAAGTTACTACCGAACCTCGTAGGTCAACCAGAGTAAGATCCGCACCATAGTGGTACGGTAATCCTGTTCTGGAAGTCATGTTACTTGACCATGACGAACCTATGAACTATGAGGAAGCGATGATGAGCCCAGATTCCGCAAAATGGATTGAGGCCATGAAATCTGAGATGGGATCCATGTATGAGAACAAAGTATGGACTTTGGTTGACTTGCCCGTTGATCGGCAGGCCATAGAAAATAAATGGATCTTCAAGAAGAAGACTGACGCGACGATAATGTTGCTGTCTACAAAGCTCGACTTGTTGCAAAAGGTTTTCGACAAGTTCAAGGAGTTGACGAAGATGAGACCTTCTCACCTATAGCGATGCTTAAGTCTGTCCGAATCAAGTTAGCAATTGCCGCATTTTATGGTTATGAAATTTGGCAAATGGATGTCAAAACTGCATTCCTTGATGGATACCTTAAAGAAGAGTTGTATATGACGCAACCAGAAGGTTTTATTGATCCAAAAGGTGCTAACAAAGTGTGCAAGCTCCAGCAATCCATTTATGGACTGGTGCAAGCCTCTCGGAGTTGGAATATACGCTTTGATAGTGTGATCAAAGCATATGGTTTTGTACAGACTTTTGGAGAAGCCTGTATGTACAAGAAAGTGAGTGGGAGCTCCGTAGCATTTCTGATATTATATGTAGATGACATATTGTTGATCGGAAATGATACTGAATTTATGAATAGCATAAAAGGAATAAAGGATACTTGAATAAGAATGTTTCAATGAAAGACCTTGATGAAGCTGCTTATATATTGGGCATCAAGATCTATAGAGATAGATCAAGACGCTTGATTAGACTTTCACAAAGCACATACCTTGATAAAGTTTTGAAGACGTTCAAAATGGATCAGGCAAAGAAAGGGTTCTTGCCTGTATTACAAGGTGTGAAGTTGAGTCAGACTCAATGCTCGACCACTGCAGAAGATAGAGAGAAAATGAAAGGTGTTCCCTATGCTTCAGCCATAGGCTCTATCATGTATGCAATGTTGTGTATCAGACCTGATGTGTGCCTTGCTATAAGTTTAGCAGGGAGGTACCAAAGTAATTCAGGAGTGGACCATTGGACAACGGTCAAGAACATCCTGAAATACCTGAAAAGGACTAAGGATATGTTTCTCATATATGGAGGTGACAAAGAGCTCGTCGTAAACGGTTACGTCGATGCAAACTTTGACACTGGTCCAGATGACTCTAAGTCACAAACCGGATATGTATTTTTATTAAATGGTGGAGCTGTCAGTTGATGCATTTCCAAGCAGAGCGTCGTGGTGGGATCTACATGTGAAGCGGAATACATAGCTGCTTCGGAAGCAGCAAATGAAGGAGTCTGGATGGAGGAGTTCATATCCGATCTAGGTGTCATACCTAGTGCATCGGGTCCAATGAAAATCTTTTGTGACAATACTGGTGCAATTGACTTGGCAAAGGAATCCAGATTTCACAAGAGAACCAAGCACATCAAGAGATGCTTCAATTTCATCCGCGATCAAGTCAATAAGGGAGACATAGAGATTTACAAGATACATACGGATATGAATGTTGCAGACCCGTTGACTAAGCCTCTCTCACGAGCAAAACATGATCAGCACCAAGACTCCATGGGTGTTAGAATCATTACAATGTAATCTAGATTATTGACTCTAGTGCAAGTGGGAGACTGAAGGAAATATGCCCTAGAGGCAATAATAAAATTTTTATTTATATTTTCTTATATCATGATAAATGTTTATTATTCATGCTAGAATTGTATTAACCGGAAACTTAGTAAATGTGTGAATACATAGACAAATAGAGTGTCACTAGCTTGCCTCTACTTGACTAGCTCGTTGAATCAACTAGATGATACCATGCGCATTGCTGCGGGAACCCATGATCACAAAAAGTTTAAACAAATGTGAGAGAAATAAAAGTGTTACTGTTTTCTTAACACAAAGTGTTATGTATTATTGTAAAAAGTGCGAGAACAGGAAATATATATAACAGATATGTGATTCCTGCAAAAAAAACTTGGATAGAATGACATAAGAGCTTCTAATACTAATTAAAATATGCTGGTTTTTCGTATGCTATTTTATCTCAATATAAATCAAATGGATATCACCTTCGTTATCATCAATACTCTGCAACTGAAAAAACTTGAAGGTCCATTCATCGCATATCATCAATATTGATTTGGAAAAAAGTCTCCTGAGTTATCGGGTCTAAGCATACTGTGAAATAGGCTTTTGGTACCTTACACCACCAATTTGTTTGAAATCAAGCTATAATCCTTAACATAAGCTATGCACACGGTAAAAAAGAAATACATTACCTTTTGATGACTGATGCACACCCGGAAGGCATTAATGATTACTCTAACATAGGTGTGTTGACAGTGAATTGCGTCTTGGATGGAGCTGCGCGCAAAGAGGATGGCATTAACATAAGCAGTAATATATGTTTGCAATAGAGTGGACTCTATTCCTCGATCGACATCCATGCAGGAAAAAATGTGAACAACAACCAAATGTTCATACCAAATATATATGCTTGGTTGACCAATTATAGGAGAAGCTGGAGCAAAATTGGCCACCACCTGTCAGAATAGAATACATCCATCAATGTTCACACCGCTATTGTAAAATAGGCTGATTCAAGTGACACGTTAGAAATTGTGTTAGCAGTTAGTATAACAACGATCCAAATATTGACCCCTGCTAGCTGCATCGTCTGAAAGGAAGTAGAAAAAACATGTTTGCAACTTGCATACGACTGGAATGGCATTACTGTTAAAACTAAAATACCTGCTATTCATCAACGGAACTTGAGAATATAAATATTTTTTTTGACATCCAGTAGCCCCAAGACTCTGATTGCAAACAAAATAACATAGGCAAAAATGCACGACGAAATGTTAGTGATCAACTGGATCAGATGAAGAAACAGAAGCTATATAAACAGGACAACCACCCACCACAAAATCATGGCATATCGCTCAGATATACCATCTTGACTTAATCCGTTGAAAAATTTCACATGACAGAGAGAAAGCCGCTAATATGAGAGATGCTAGACATCACAGCGTCTAAAGAGAAATTCAGAACCGGAGAAAATAGAAGGGAAAAGATGATGCATCTTACCTTGGAGTTCAGTGCAGGGCAGGGTGCTGTTGCAGGTCTTTAGGTCATGGCGGGGCGTCTAGGAGGCGAGGAGTATGGAGGAGTCGTAATCCAGGACCACGAGCGGAAGGTGGCTGGAAGATGAACATGAAAACAAAGTGCATAATATGGTAACAAATATGTGGCCTCCCGTCGGTTTGTAGAAGAGGAAAGGAAAATGGGAGTAAATGAGATAGAAGCCAAAGAGCTTCACATGATGCCACTGAAAAATGAGAACGGGGCAGACGAACCGTGGAGAAGAGATGGACGCGAGCTGCAGCTGAATGGGCCAAAGGACGGGCTTGCTTCCACGGACGTTAGTTCCTTTAAGGCTGGAAAGTTACAAACGTTTAGCTCTGTTCAGGCTGAAAATCTACGGTTGATTGTAGAAGTAAAAGAAAAAAATGACGTGGCATAACTGCAAGTTAGTGGGGAGAAGGGGTGGGCCTGCTAATGTGGCATAGCTGCATGTTGAGAGAAATCATGTAGTGGGGGTCTCCTATTTAGATATAGAAGATGATGGTTATGTTTCCTAACCATAGACATGAGCTGTCATTTGATTAACGGGATCACATCATTAGAGAATGATGTGATTGACTTGACCCATCCGTTAGCTTAGCACGATGATCATTTAGTTTGTTGCTATTGCTTTCTCCATAACTATACATGTTACTATGACTATGAGATCATGCAACTCCCGAATACCGGAGGAACACTTGTGTGTGCTACCAAACATCACAACGTAACTGAGTGATTATAAAGGTGCTCTACATGTGTCTCCAATGTTGTTTGTTGAGTTGTCATGGATCAAGATTGGGATTTGTCACTCCGATTGTCGGAGAGGTATCTCTAGGCCCTCTCGGTAATGTACATCACAATAAGCCTTGCAAGCAATGTAGCTAATGAGTTAGTTACGGGATGTAACGTTACAGAACGAGTAAAGAGACTTGCCGGTAACGAGATTGAACTAGGTATTGAGATACCGACGATCGAATCTCGGGCAAGTAACATACCGATGACAAGGGGAACAACGTATGTTGTTATGCGGTTTGACCGATAAAGATCTTCGTAGAATATGTAGGAACCAATATGAGCATCCAGGTTCCGCCATTGGTTATTGACCGGAGATGAGTCTCGGTCATGTCTACATAGTTCTCAAACCTGTAGGGTCCGCACGCTTAACGTTCGGTGACGATCGGTATTATGAGTTTATGTGTTTTGATGTACCGAAGGTAGTTCATAGTCCCGGATTTGATCACGGACATTACGAGGAGTCTCGAAATGGTCGATACATAAAGATTGATATATTGGACGGCTATATTCGGACACCGAAAGTGTTCCGGATGATTTTAGAGAAAACCGGAGTGCCGGAGGGGTTACCGGAACCCCCAGGGAAGTATTGCGTCTTAGTGGGCCTTAGGGGAGAGAGAGGGCAACAGCCCAGGAGGTTAGGGAAGGGGGAAGGGGGAAGGAAAGAGAGGCAGAACCCCCCCTGACGGTAGCAACATCATCACCATCATCACGCCGTCGTGCTGACGAAGCTCTACTGGATCGTGAGTTCGCGGGACGTCACCGAGCCGAATGTGTGTAGATCGCAGAGGTGCCGTACCTTCGGTGCTGGGATCGGTCGATCGTGAAGACGTATGACTACATCATAACGCTTCCGCTTACGGTCTACGAGGGTACGTAGATGATACTCTCCCCTCTCGTTGCTATGCATCACCATGATCTTGTGTGTGTAGGTATTTTTTTGAAATTACTGCGTTACCCAACAACCCCGGATCTAAGTGTCTCGGTCCATGTCTCGTAGGGTCTTCAAGTTCTCCAGCGTCAGTGCATTGGGGGTAGTGGTGGCGATGTGAATAATTCCTCCTCGGCTTTCCCCTTGTTGATGTCCTTACTCAAATTGGTGTTGACGAGTAGGAGGAGGATGCTATCGATCATCGGACACTTGGTCGGGCGTGATGAACGTTTGTTCACGGCGAGTGGAGGGGATGGCATTGCAGTGTGTTTTTGTTACCAAGTTCCATTTTCATTCGATGTAGATCGGCTAGATACGACTCCGCCCAAAACTTGTGATGTTTGTGTCCCCCTATCTGTTTGTTCGGAGTTGGCATTATCTTCTGGCCCTTCTTTGTGGCTGCTTCCTTGGGATGACGATCTATTTAGTTTGCTATCACCGGCGTTTCCTGGTCTACAGCAACGGCTTTTAGTCCGGTACTTCTACAAGCTTTTGGGTTTCAACAAGATTACTTCCGTGAGACAGAGGCCCGAAGGCAGCAATGAGTTCATGCAGAAGAAAGGAAGGACACTTACCTGTTTATATTTTTAGTACAGTTTTGCTAAAACACATCTAGATGCGTAGTCATAAGTATTGCATACCTAAATCATGTGTCATTGATTTTATGCATGCGGAGATTCGTGCAAACATTTTCTTTTATCTTTTTTCTTTCCTTTCCTAGTTTGATTGAGTCATTTAATTGTGCAATAACTTTTTTGTAATGGGTGATTTTATTTGGTACTCCCTGCGTTCACATGTACTATAAGTTATTCTAGCTTTTTTTTCCCTAAATCAGATGTATATAGACGCATTTTAGTATGTTTGTTCACGTATTTTAATACGTACGTAGTTTATATTAAAATAATTAGAACAACTTATATTTGTGTAGGGGTGTATTGGCATGCATGCTGACGATTACTTACTCCCTCCGTTCTAAAATAAATGACACAACTTTGTAATAACTTTAAAGCGAAGATCACAAGATAATACGATGAAATTATTATAGCGCGTAACAGTGAACAGGCAGTACTCTGAAACTACCAAGTTTCACGCTCATACACAAAGCCATGCTATGGATCGTCGACTAGGAAGAAAATGTTCTTTTCTGGATAAACAGTTTGAATGAATGCACATACCTTATGTCTCTCCTTGGCAACAGCTGCGAGGACGGCAACCTCCCGAGACCCCTGAGCCGGTTTGCTTCTCCACCATAGCTGCTTCTAGTCTAGAGACGAGAGAGACAGGGAGAAAGGGAGGCGACTAGGATAAGCATATGCCGGCCCGGCCTTGCGACGACTTCAAGTCGCGTTTGTATTTTGCCCTGGCTAATAGCGATCAGCAGGCCGGTCGCCGGTTGTTGGGATACATCATTCACACGAGTTAAAAATACAGAAATAGTTGTTGGGTAATTTCGCACGCCAGTGAAAATTGTATACTATCTTCAGTGTTTCATAAGCCTCGCAGCTAAGAAATTGAACGGCAAGAGTCCATGATGGATGCTAATAGCAACAGCTTCTACAAACCTGGTCAATGCTGTGGTATTTGGCTAGGTCGCACGCGTCAGTGACGAATCGACTGTTTGCTTACAGGAACTAGACTAGAAAAAGTTTCTTTTAGTCCTTATGTAACCAGACAGGAAAGATTTTTTTTAAGAGGCTAGAAGAAGACTCTACTTAAAGGTTTTTTTTCTTTAGTCTCTCGGACTAAAAAAAAGTCTAGTCCCTAGCAACCAAACACCCCTTAAACTTAACCATACACAGGAGTACTTTAGTTGGGGAGTTGGGGCGTCCTGCACCCGGCCTGGCGGCGACCCTGGTTCGCCACCGGTGGCATGCCAGCCCCAACTCGGAGTTAAGATCACCAGTAGTACGCTTTTACAGACACACCTATAGAATTCAAAAAATAGGCACCGTACGTGCGTCCTGAATTTTTCCTGGTGCACCGCGCATGCATGCCCATGAACATGTGTTAACAAAAACATAACCAACTATTACAGTGGATAAGGTTCCAGTTAAGCTGATGCGGCAGGATATATGATCAGCTGCTCAAGTGCCGGGTCGCCCGTAGGCTCAGCCACGTCAGGAACTTCACCCTGAAGCTGGCCTCGATGTAGCCCTCCCAGTCACCTGATCACCTTGACGCAGAACACATAGGCTTCAGCATCAGTGCACTCAGCGTCCTCAGGTTTTCCTGGTTCTGTTGCGGGTTTCAGAGGCCAAGGTTGAGGGACACGGCCATCTTTGTTTGGTTTCCTCCCATTCCCCAGCATTCCAGTATGCTTGTGGCACTGCGCCAGGTAACCCAGGTTCGAGGGCTTCGGAAGAAAAGGCACTTGAGCAGATGTGTCAGGTTATGAAGGTCCATTATCATGAGATGTTTACTTTTGTTGCCAGATTATTTTCCTTCTTTCGTGCTGCAGTTCTCTCATGTCAACCTTGTTGAAAAACTCTTTCGGGCGTGGCATATGTGGAAGGACCAAAGGTTGCATGAGCTTGTGGATCCGTTGTTAGGGGACGGATATGAAGTCGCTGAGATAATAAAATGTGCTCAGGTGGCGCTGCTTTGTGCTCAGGAAGATCCCGCAGACCGGCCCGCCATGACAGATGTTGCTGCAATGCTGAACTCTGAAAGCATAAGCTCACCGATGGAGCCTAAGCAGTCCGCCGCGCTGATCCATGGATGTGTTGAGAGAGACACGACATCGACATACGTGGGCCAATCAAGCAGGACAATATACATAACCATGACGAGTTCAGCTCCAATGTCGACCAGAGTTCGAATCATTCTAGACCCAGAGGTTTGATATAATGGAGAACATTCAGTAGTAGCATATATAGAATGAAAATGTAAGCAAGGATTATGGGCTTTTTACGACACAGGTAGTGCACATATTCGAGATATTAAGACCAGTTTTGAATAGTGAAGTAAATAAACATGTTTCTGTGGTACCAACTACCAGACTGATTTTCCATCAGCTACATATTGTAATTCAAACGTGCGATGTTTCGTGTCTTGTTGTTCCTATTTTCTGCAGCATCCAGAGATAGGGATCTCGGAATCTTTGCAAGCTTGATCTTCAGGTCTCTGAGATCATACATGGCAAACCAAAGGTGATACTTAGCCGCCATGTTCAACTTCAACTTGACAAGCAGCAACTTCAACTCATTTTTTTATTATTTTTGCGCATAATCAGACTAGACTTCAACTTGACAAGCTCAGAGTTAAGATCTGTAGCTGCACACACTACAAACAAACACATCAGGATCTCGAAATAAACGCTGTTCTGGATTGAAAAAAGGCCTTGATGCACCTGAAGATCTCCATGCTCAGGTGGTGTACAATATAACAACTCTGAACTGAAGGTGGTCCTCTTTGTGTGTGCGTGTGTGTGCCACAGAACTCTGAACTCTGAACTGAAGCAGAGAGACGTAAGCAACGACACATAGATTTCTACTAGTACAAATGCCCGTGCGTTGCAACGGGCAAGAAAATCGGAAAACTTGCTCCGTGTGCATTACAATCCAATTCTGATAAGCATCGGTGATAAAGCTACACTGTTTTCGCTTGGAAGAGTAGTGGTGCATGGACATGGAATAGCGTGTCAATCGGTTTTATTTTTTACTTTTCGAAAAACATGAATATTTCTTCAATGTTTTTAATAAAATTGAACATTTTTTATTTTTTATTAGAATTAGAACATGTTTAAAAGACGAACATTTTTGAACACATGTTTTAAAAAATATGACTTTTTTTATTTCGTGAACAATTTTCAATGTATTGTTTTTAATGGAACTTCTTTTGTGAAAGTTTGAGCATTTTTTAAAAGCGTGAACATATTTAAAAATATAAATAATTTCTTAAAGCAAGAACAATTTGAAACACTCTTTATCTTAAAGTGTGAACCCCACGTCCCAATATGGGGAGTCCTCGGCGTAGTCTGGGTGGCCGCGCAGTTCGGGATCTAGGGCAGCTCTACTGAGGAGGATCTGCTCCATACACACGCGGGCTGACCGTGGCACCAACGACACTGGCACCCTTTTTAGGGTTGAGGTGTCGGCCATGCGGCATGTTGACATTCAGTTACGACGCCGAGATGCAGTTCTAACAGTGGTAGACAAACTGGTGGACCGGGAGGTAGTGTCGTAGGTGCGGGCACTTAGGTTGGCGTGCCCCAGCATCGACAACGCAATGGTGAAGTTCGCCGGACGCCGCCTCGCAGTCATGCTTGCCATGGCCGGGCTTTCCGCTACATCTAAAAATACCAATGGGTGGCCAGGGATTGCTGGCTGTCGGGCGAGTGGGGCACGTAAAGACGAAAGCATGGGGGAGAAGAAGTGAAATGCATCCCCCCTCCCCCCCCCCCCCCCCGCCGCTGCAATCGGATAAAATAGGACCTCACGCAGACGCTGACGTGCGGGCCCAGGCGCACGCGTGTCCATTTAATATGGTAGGCAACAGTAGGTGGACGTCAAGAGCGAACCGGCGCCAAACAGCTAGCGGCCGCTTGGGCGTCCGCCTTGTGTTTGCGTGGACGCACATCTATTATAAATTTAGGTCAGAAATACCTCCAGACGGTTGACAAGCACACCCAATTTGCGAATACGTCGGCCCAAATTTAGGCCAGAAATGCGTATAGACAGATGACATGCGTACGCTTTTGTTCCTTTTCAAACGGACATGCGTAAACCAAATACGTCGGCACGTTGGAGTTGGCCTTAGCCTGCATAAACTGCGCTGCATAAACTGCGGACGCCAGTGGGCAAATGAAATATATTTATTTGCCTAGAAAAGTACGAAATATATTTATGGGACTTCAGCCCACATATCCCACGAGCAGCCCGCATATTAACAGAGGCAGGAGTGTGAATCTTTCCAAAAAAAGGCCGGTTTCGCCAGACACGGCGATTTGGTGCCCGAGCCCAGCTGATCCCGAAATCATTGGCGTCCGTTGCTGGCTCGAGATCCGCGATTTTCGGTCTGACACGTCTGACGCCGAGCGGCGAAAAAGGAGCATGCGATGGAATACGGTAGGAAACAGTATCTCTGGCGTGGGCCCTGAACGTAGGGAGGAGACTGCGTTCGCGCACGAGAACTCTGGTCCGTGGACCAGATCGTTAGAAGCGCACCTGAGTCAGGGATCAGATCGTCGGAACCCTCGTCGTCCCTTCCACCCAAAAACACGTTGTCCCTATTCTGAGCAGGTCCTTGCGGCGGCACTCGTTCTGCACCCGCGGTGACTGCAAAAATGGGGGATTCCGGGCTAGAGTTGCTCCACGCCGTTGACCGGTTAGTTCCCGGCCATTGTTGTCTTCTTTCAGGTTCCATTACGAGAGGAGTTTGCTGAGAAACTTGAGCAACCATATCCGGTTTCTCTAGTCTTGTTGCCCAACAACGGAGTTACGGAGCTGGCCTTGCCGTTCCGAAGACTCGAATGTTGGGTCTGGGTGCGCTCAGCAGCTCGACGGCGATGGGAAGGAAAGAGCAGGAGCTGGCGGCCGCCGTTGTCCGGATGCATCTTCGACGAGGTCAGCGCCGTCGACTGACATAGTCAACCCAGAGGCACCAGGCTGGACTAAAGGATGTGATCCGTATCCTACCGATGTTGGTCTGTATATTCAGCTTTGACTGCATGTTCGTCTGCGCATCCACACATGTTCTGTCAGAAAAATGTTTTACTTCACAAAAATCGTTAGCATAAAAGGTTTAACAGTCAGAAGCACTTTCAACATACTGTTAATATTATTGAAGTAGAACCAATGAACAGCAAAATTATTCTTGTATTTGATCTCGTAGAGTGAATAATGAACATCTGCAAAAAAAACAGGTTATGGCTGGATAGTGCGCCACCAAACAGGACACCATGTCCCTCTCGGATGAGCGCTATGGAGCAATCAATTTGCAACGCAGAGGAACCTACAAAGAATTTAGTACGCCCTGCCCTTGGCCCAAGTTTTGATTCACTAGTTGAGGCATACGTCTCCAACAATCTATATTCTTGGGATGTCTTTGGTATCAGATATGATAAAAGCAGACTAAATGCCGTGAGGATGAAATGCATGCAGGAGATCATATGTGGTTGCTCGGTGAGTAACGAGCGAGTTTGCTCAAATATTGTACATTTCAGAGTAAATGTTTTTTGCCGTGTCGTCGATGTGCTCTCCAAACGCGGTAGTGTCTGATGTTATGTTTTGTTGGCCAACATACAGGGCAAACCGGAGGTAGAGAATAGTAGGTCATGCATATGCGAGTGAACAGTGCTGATTAGACTGTTGCACGCGGCGGACAACAGCTGGTACATCACAGAGCACCGTGAGAGCCGCAACCATTCAATGTCCTTAAGAATGGGTGAGAAGGCGCACTGGTGGTCGCACAAGCACATCGACCCATACACAAGATTTGATAAAGCAACTTAGGGAAAACAATGTGAACCTTGAGAAGGTGTACCTTCTTTGGTTCGGTCAAGAAGGTGCGAGGACCCTAAGAAACATTTGCGTGAAGATAAGCCGTGAATCACATGTTGAAGACATGCATACATGCCGCCTTCAAGCCCAATGAATATATTTGTCAGGCAGTACATGAGTTTACAGTTTGACCACGAGCGTGAGGAAAGCTACGAGGAGAAGAGGACGGTGACTATAAGCATTTTGTGTGTGTATAATTTGATTATTTGACAGAAATGCATGTACACTTCATACATGTCAGGCATTTGTTTACATGAATCACTAACAGACAGAAAAGCCGAACTATATTATGACAGGGTGGAGCTGTTAGGAGGACCAATTTGGCGATAGAGCGGCATGCAAGTAAAATTTACACCAGGGCTATGTTTGAGGAGTTTTGTTGCCTCCTAATCGAAGGGACGTTGTACAAACTGCCGAAAAATGAGTTCTGAAGTTTTAATCTGTAATCTGTATTGTAGTACTCCCTCCATTCCAAATTAGTTGACTTGAATTTGTCTAAATATGAATGTATCTATACTTGTTTAGTGTCTAGATACATCCGTATCTAGATAAATATGAGTCAAGTAATTTGGAACGGAGGGAGTACCTTTCAGGATTTTCTAGTGTTTTTCAGTGAGCATTGCTCCACGCTTGTTCCTCAATTACCAGAGGCATCTTACATATTGTACCAGTATACCAAGTTTGATAATGTTCATCTGTACTAAATTTGGTTTACTGATTGCAGGAAATATTGCTTCCTACTGTTGGGGTATCTCTGGCATCTGCCTAGTTCATATGTGTGGTCGTGTACACTAGCTAGCGTTCACGTCTCAGGTTTAGAGCATGGGCTTGTATGCTGAATGTGTTTGCTGCTGACACTTGGCCGGCATGCAGGATACAAAAGTGTGTTTTCCCAGTTCATGAGTGAGTTGTGCGCAGGTAGATTCAAAAAAGTTTGAACTTCCAGAAAGATTATATGCAAGTACTGCATGACAGGTGGCAGGATGGCATCCCTGAAAGCAGTATAAGAGTATACCGTACGGCAATGTTCGTCAGTTCTGGGGTCATGAATTCTGTCTGTAGAAGTTGGCTGACTGAGGTTTCACAGCTGGGGGTAGAGTATTTGTTTTGTTTTGAAACAAGGCTGCGGGTAGAGTTGGGAGCTGCCTGGTATGGAATGTGTGTCAGTTATTTGTTGTTATGACCGTAGTACTCCAGTATGAGTTTGAATGTGATAATTTCCTTGTCTGTTCTTGATGTGGGTCGCATCCATGATTTATCTGCGTGTGCGTTCCTCGTAGCTGGAAACACTGCAATTTCTAAGAATGGGGTCTGGTGAAATAAGCTCCTGCGGCTGGCTGCTGCTTTGGCCTTTGGATGGCGGCTGGTGGATTGGTAGGGGAACGGCGAGGGATATTTATTCCAGCTTGGGACCCGTCGCCCGTAGTGGAAAAGGTCGGCCCAGAACAGTTTCCGGTCCGTCGGGCTAACTTCTGTACCGGGATGTCCGTCCGTTTGGACCGAGAGTTAATGCGCCAGCTGTCCTTCTATATACGTCGCATATATGCAAGCGAGGTACGACGGGAAATACTAGCCGCAGATATCCCGATGCGAACGGATGCGTCAGATTTCGGGTCCAGCTGTGCTCGGGATCAAAAACGATTTTTCGCGGTTTCGCCCCCAACCTCCTTCCTCGTGCTCTCCGCATGTCTCTCTCCAAGCTTCCTCTTTTCTTCCTTGGTTTGCCCCTATCCCTTCTCTCCCTCCAGCCTTTCCCTAGTAATTAGCAGGAGGCGCTTGCCGGGGTGGAGGCGTCTGCAGCCCGGCTTCTCTGCTCGCTGCTTCATGGGTATCTTGATTCGTTGTCCTCTTTGGAGCTGGTGGATTTGTTTCTTTTTTTTGCCCAATAATAAATCCCCTTTTTTTTCTCTGCTTGATCTACTCACCGGTATTCATCTTCTTCTCTGGCGGTTTCTCTGCTATATGCATTAGATCTAGTTCCTCCAAATCATTTTGTCTGGGTGCATGAGCAGATCAATTTGGATCTGACGCATGTTTTAAGGTCCACCTCTTAGCATCAGGCCTTTCTCTCCCAGATGACGAACAATATCGGAGATCGCCTCCTCGGGAGCTTGCCCCCTCATGGTTTTCTGTTGCCGGAGCACCACCGTATATATAGCTTAGCAATGGTCGTTGCAGCACTGCCGTATATATCACTGCTAGGTTTAGGGGCGAGCGCCGCTGTATAGCTTCACAATGATCGCGTCGCAGCGCTGCCGGAGCAGCCTCCTGGAATCTGTACCCCTCTCTCTTTCTCTCTCTCTCTCTCATGTCCTCCATCTCTGTTTTCTTCACCGGCAAAAGGCAATCGCTCTCTCATGTCCTTCATCTTCTCTTCTCTGTTCATCCGAGTAAATTCCCCCCTTCCATCCTCCATCAAACGCAGCAAGGATGGCCTCTTTTACCCGAGCACGCGCCCATGGCGTCTGCCTTCTACTCCGCTGCGGCTGTAGCCGTCCGACGACAAGGGCGGCGTCCCTCACCTGCTCGTGCTCCGCCGTCGCTGAAAAAGGGAAGTTTGGATAAGATGTGTCAGAGGATTGCGGACAGAATTCCTTACAAGCATAGGATCTTTTTGTAAAAACAAAGCGTTTTCAGAGGCACTTAAATAGGGACCGCGGGTTCAATTTCGGAAAAGCACAAGGACTTTTTTGCAAAAATGACGACGGCGTACGACCCGAAGCAGCATCTGCTTTATTATTAGGGGAAGAATAAACTGTTTCTAATACTCGGAATTCATTAGTGCTAGTATAGTTGGAAATAGAGAAAGATTCATCTTATACTCGGATTCAAAAAAGGTGCGCGTTTTAGCTATGCATGGGCCCACTCAGATTAGCGCGCGTTTTAGATATGAACTCGGATCGCCCCGCATCTCTTCTTTCTTGATCGCCCCGTCTCCCAAATTCCCGATCTATCTCACCTTGCCCTTCACCGCATCCTCTTCCTCCCTCCCGTCTTGCCGCAGGATCCGTGCTCTCGCGATCGTCGTTTGATCGTTCCTCTCGCGACTCCACGGCCGCGACCATGGCCGGCACCACGGTGCTCCCGCCGTCTCTGCTCCCGCGCCGTAGCGCCGCCGCCGCGAGTAAATTGCAAAAAACCACCACATTAGGGGACGCTAAAACAGAAAACCACCACCTTTCATTTTTTTTCAAAAAACCACCACGTTTGAGCTGACAATTTTCAAAAAACACTGATCGCACGATTTGGCGCGTCTGAGTGAAAAACTGACCTGTTGGGCCCAATCTCAGGCGCCATGTGGACAGGGGGAGACAGCGCCCGTGACGCGCGCCGTTAGACGGCGTCGCACTGACCTAACGAGCCGGCCCGACCCAGCCATTTCCCCAGGTCGCATCTAGTCGTCCTAGGTCACTTCCCGCATGGCGACCGGCGGTGGCGGCGGCGGCGTTGACGACGGAGGCGCATGCGGTGACGGTAGGGACGACCGCGACCTCGCCATCGCCGATGCTGGTGGCCGCCCCGTCCTTCCTCGCTCTCCGACGGCGCTCCCTGGTACGTTTGGCGCCTCTCGATCCACCGGCGTCGGCGGAGATGAGCGCGGCGAGGATTGCAACATCTTCAAGTCTGACGACATTGAGGCACGTGCGGCCGCCAAACTGGCCCAAGTCTGGAAGGCCAATCCAGGGCGGAGCCACCACTTCACATCCGGCCTCGGCGGTGTGGAATGAGTGTTTCCAAAATTCTCTTTTTGATTATGCCAGTGTAGTTGAACAATTTGAGTGATTATGCTACTGTAGTTGAACACTTTGAGTGATTTTGCTAGTTTAGCTAGACTCTTTCCTCCGTATGAATCTCAATTTAGGAATTAGGGTTTGAATCTAATTTTCAATAGTTGAACAGAATAATTGTGATGAAGTGAATGTACTGTTAAGTGAATAACTGAATTTAGTTTTAACTTAGCTCAGTTGTGTTTACATAGCTCAGTTTTAACTTAATTGTGGATAACTGAATTTAGTTTAGTTTTAACTTAACTTAGCTCAACTAGTTTTAACTGAGCTTAATTGTGGATAACTGAATTTAGTTTTAACTTAGCTCAGTTTTAACTTAAAGCAGATTTTTACTGAATTTACTGAATTGTGGATAACTGAATTTACTGAATTTCACTGTTAACTTAGTTTTAATTTAGTTTTAACTTAGCTCAGTTTTAACTTAAAGCACAATTTTACTGTTAACTGAATGTGAGCTTAATTGTGGTTAACTGAATTGACTATTAACTAAATTTACTGTTATCTGAATTGACTGTTAACTGAATTTAGTGTTATCTGAATTTACTGCTAAGTGAATTTACTGTTAATTGATTGACTGTTAACTGAATTTTCTGTTCACTTTGTTGTTTCTCTGAATGTAATATTGACTGTTATCTGACTCTGTTGTTTACTGAATGGTGTTAATTGAATGTAATGCTAACTGAACTTGCAGTTTGGATGATGATGAACCATGGGATATGAGGTTTCATTTCCAAGGCTGTGACAATCTGGAAAGGACCTTATGTGAATCAGATATCACATATATCAACATGTTAGCTATTATTGGGATACAGGGCTATGATCAAAAGGATTCAATGTACTATGTGAAGCAAGAAGGTGTAGGAATGGCAGGCATGCAGCTAATCCAATCTGAGGAAGATGTAGAAGAAATGTTGATATTGTATGAGGAGAAGAGGTGTGTTACTATCACAGTAATGAAAGGAAGAGACTCAGAGATGGAAAAGTGCCAGATCAACATTGGAGATGGATGTGAAAAGAAGATTCCAATTTCTGAGATTGGTTGTCCAAAGGTGTATGATAACCCACAAGTATAGGGGATCGCAACTGTTTTCGAGGGTAAAGTATTCAACCCAAATTTATTGATTCGACACAAGGGGAGCCAAAGAATACTCTCAAGTATTAGCAGCTGAGTTGTCAATTCAACCACACCTGGAAACTTAGTATCTGCAGCAAAGTATTAGCAGCTGAGTTGTCAATTCAACCACACCTGGAAACTTGGTATCTGCAGCAAAGTATTTAGTAGTAAAGTAATATGATAGTAGTGGTAACGGTAACAAAAGGTAACGGTAGTAAAAGCAATGTTTTTGGTATTTTGTAGTGATGGTAGCAATAGCAACGGGAAAGTAAATAAGCGAAGAACAATATAGGAAAAGCTCATAGGCAATGGATCGGTGATAGAGAATTATGCCGGATGCGGTTCATCATGTAACAGTCATAACCTAGGTTGACACCGAACTAGCTCCAGTTCATCAATGTAATATAGGCATGTATTCCGAACATAGTCATACGTGCTTATGCAGCCGTACTAATCGTCTCTCGTTCCAATATGAGGGAGAGCGCATATCTTTGCTCCCTTTGACACCCGAAGAAATATTGATGGATGATCTGAAAAGGAAAGAGAGAGTGAGTGAGAAACACTTGAGTGACATCCACCAACATAGTGAGTGAGAGAATCCAAAGCCAAATAAAACCCCACAACTTGAATTGACCAAGACATGGGAAAAACAGGGATTAGTTATGATGGCTAGGAAAAGGGATATGAGAGAGTTGAGAGAGCCCAATTCCGTGTTCTTTGTACTTTTGTACAAGGACAATTTCCTTTCTACTAACGAAATATCCTCTACCACTCCTAGTGTTGTTGCTGAAATTTTGCAGGGGTATAAATATGTGCTCCCCGAAGAGATACCACTGGTGCTGCCACCACAAAGAGGCATTGAGCACCAAATTGATTTGGTCCCAGGAGCTCCATTGCTGAACCGACCACCATACCGCACAAACCTGGAGGAAACCAAGGAGATTCAGCGACAAGTTGCAGGGCTACTAAACAAAGATTATGTAAGGGAAAGTGTCTCACCTTGTGCTGTGCCCTTTCTTTTAGTACCCAAGAAAGATGGAATTTCTCGAATGTGTTGTGATTGTAGGCCTATTAACAACATCACCGTGAGGTATAGGCACCCCATACCTAGGCTTGATGATATGCTTGATGAACTTAGTGGCGCCACCATCTTTTCTAAAATTGACTTGGGAAGTGGCTACCATCAAATTAGAATGAGAGAGGGTGATGAATGGAAAACTGCTTTCAAAACAAAATCTGATTTGTATGAGTGGTTAGTTATGCCATTTGGATTGACAAATGCACCTAGTACTTTCATGAGATTAATGAATCATGTGCTTAGAATGTTCATTGGCAAGTCGGTTGTTTACTTTGATGACATCTTGATTTATAGCAAAACTTTGGATGAACATGTTGAACACATCCGGTGTGTGCTTGTTGTCCTAAGAGAGGAGAGATTATATGCTAACAAGGAAAAGTGCATATTTTGCACAGACAAAGTTGTGTTTCTTGGCTTTGTTGTTTCAGGTAAAGGTGTGGAGGTAGATGAGGAGAAGGTCAAAGCCATCCGTGAGTGGATGCCTCCACAAAATGTAAGCCAACTACGAAGCTTTCTTGGCCTTGCTGGTTTCTACCGCTGGTTTGTGAAGGATTTCAGCACCATTGCTGCCCCAATGAATGAGCTAACCAAGAAAGATATTCCCTTCAAGTGGGCAAATGCACAAGAGAAGGCCTTCCAAGAGCTGAAAGAAAAATTGACATCTACACCATTGCTTGCACTGCCCAACTTTGGTAAGACTTTTGAAATTGAATGTGATGCAAGTGGTGTGGGTATTGGAGGTGTACTAATGCAAGAAGGTAGGCCTATTGCATATTTTAGTGAGAAACTAAGTGTCCAACTCTAAATTATTCAGTTTATGACAGAATTATATGCACTTGTGAGATCTTTGAAAACATGGCAACATTATTTGTGGCCTAAAGAATTTGTGATACATTCCGACCATGAATCTTTAAAGCACCTTAGAGGTCAACAAAAACTGAACCGTAGACATGCAAAATGGAGTGAATTCATAGAATCTTTTCCCTATATTGTCAAGTACAAGAAAGGAAAACATAATGTTGTTGCCGATGCTTTGTCTAGACGCCATATTTTACTCTCACAACTTGATACTAAAATTCTTGGGTTGCAAAGCATTAAAGAATTGTATGTCCATGACCCATGTTTTGCTGAACCACACTCAAAATGTAGTGAGGGGAAAGGTTGGGAAAAGTTTCACTTGCATGATGGATTCTTGTTTCGAGCTAACAAATTGTGCATCCCAGATTGCTCTGTTCACTTGTTGCTTTTGCAGGAGGCTCATGCTGGTGGTCTCATGAGACATTTTGGAGCAAAAAAACTGAGAGTGTGCTGATCGGCCATTTGTTTTGGCCAAGGATGAGGCGTGATGTTGAGCGCTATGTGCTATGTTGTGAGATCTGCGGCAAAGCTAAGTCACGTTTAAACCCTCATGGACTTTATACGCCTTTATCAATTCCTAGCACACCTTGGGAAGATATTTCTATGGATTTTGTTCTTGGATTACCACATACTAAGAGAGAGAGTGATTCCGTTTTTGTGGTGGTTGATAGGTTTAGCAAGATGACTCATTTTATCCCGTGTCATAAGAGCGATGATGCTTCACACATTGCTGATTTGTTTTTCAGGGAAGTCGTGCAGCTACATGGAGTACCATGCACTATTGTTTCAGATCGTGACACCAAGTTTCTGAGCTATTTTTGGAAAATGTTGTGGGCAAAGCTAGGAACAAAGCTTCTCTTTTCCACTACATGCCACCCACAAACAGATGGACAAACCGAAGTTGTCAACCGCACACTATTCAGGATGCTGAGAGCAGTTTTAAAGAAAAATTTGAAGATGTGGGAAGAGTGTCTCCCCGACGTGGAGTTTGCATACAACAGGGCGGTACATTCGACCACTAAATTTTGTCCTTTTGAAATTGTTTATGGTTTCAATCCTGCTGCTCCCATAGATCTTTTGCCTTTACCATTGCAGGAGCGAACAAATCTTGATGCAAGTAAGCGTGCTGACTTCGTGAAGAAAATTCATGAGAAGACCAAAGAAAATATTGAGAAGATGACTCAACAATATGCAAAACGAGCAAACAAGGGAAGAAAGAAGCTGTTGTTTGAAGAAGGTGATCTTGTGTGGGTGCACCTGCGGAAGGATCGTTTCCCGGATCAACGCAAATGCAAGTTGCAGCCATGTGGAGATGGTCCATTCAAAGTGCTTGCGAAGATAAGTGATAATGCCTACAAGATTGACCTTTCGATGGATTATGGTGTTAGTTCAACTTTCAATGTGTACGACCTCTCTTCATACTTTGGACCATCAGAGTCGAGGATGACTCCTTTTGAGGAGGGGGAGGATGATGAGGACACCACAACCATCGATAAGTCTCCAACAATTATAGGTCCAATCACAAGAAGTCATGCCAAACTAATAAGTGACCAGGTGAAAGCTAACTTAAGTTTACCTTATAACCTTGATGACACAACTATGATTTCATCCCCATTGTTGTTGGTTGAACTTAGGTATCACATGGAAGAAACCCAACAACCTATGAGCTCTTGAAGCAACCAGTTTGGAGGAACAAGTTTGGAGGAAACAAGTTTCAAGTGAAGCTGATGTTGTCATTTTTTACCTCTAATGTTTTGGTGTGCCACACCCATGTGGTGGAGAGACGGGGCTATAGGAGTACATCAACAGAAGCTACATCAAATTATCTTTCCAATGCAAAAAACCTCACATCATTTGGAGTTGTGAGTCAAAAGTTGTAGTCATTCTCGTGGAAGGTGTCCAGGCTGTCAAGGCTTCGCGAATTTTTGAGGAGCTCTCCAACAACTCCCAAAGTTGACTGCTTATTCCCCCAAGAAATCCATGCAAACCTGTTTATTTTTTAAACCATTTTCACACCTACCCAAGGAGGGTTGTCCCTGCTATAAAACCCCATCTCCCCCATCCTCTTGAAAAACCTTTTGTCAAATCATTGAGCTACAAGCTTATGCAGCAAGACTGCTAGAGAGACCCGAAAGATCTTGCTACCTTTGCTCTTGTGAGTTCATTCGGATTCGCGAGAAGGAGCCTCTGGTTCCCCCTAGTTCGTGCTCTACGGTTCCGGCCGTTTTGTGTGGATTAGTCCCGGTTTGTGATTCTGCGATTGTTCGGACATCGGGTTGGAGTTCTTGTAACTTCGGTCAGCCATCCCCAATGTACGGGTTGCATCCAACCTTGGCAGGTATAAAGCTAGTTATCCCGGCTGCTTGCAGCTAGTTATCCCTCCCGATTCGATCCTACAACGTGAAGATCGGGCCACCCTCGGGCGTGAACTCGTTCATAGGGTTCCCACCTATCACGTCGCCTCTGAGCTTTGAACCATGGTGGAGGAGAGCATATCCCTGGCAATATGGTGCGCCATCGGACCGGATTAGGAGCAGGGGGTGATGGGAGGTATTGCAACGGTGTTGTATATATGGGCGTGCTCGCATTTTCCTAACTATTTCAGACCATTAGGGTTCAAGTCCCAACTTACACTAGTGCTCACATCTATCTGGATTTATTTCAAGTCTTCTAGTGATGCACGTTCGGTGAAAGGAGACGTTACTGTTGACTACGAAAGCGTTTGTGGCGGCTTCGGCAATCACAATATGATGTGCCGGTTCAGCGCTCGGAGGTGCTTATAGAGGTCGTATTCAAGAAGAAAAAAGGGGGAGATGCGTTGCAGCAACCGAGCTTCACTGCTCTTTATATTTGAACACTTTGAAATTCGGGTTTTTGAAGTTTTAAAAAATATGAAATTTTCCCGAGGATACATATACACATTCCGATTGCACGTGTCAAGTTTCGGTAAAAATCTCACTTTGTTTTGGGCTATAGGAAAATAAATAAATTTCTGACAGTATATAGGATAAAAGGGTGCCATTTCTGTCAGAAATTTCTCTTTTTTGTATTTCCTAAAATACAAATCATTTCTTTTCCAGATTTTTATCAGGCCTTAGGAATATGTGTATGTATCCACGTATTTGTTTTGAGATTATTTTCAATACCAAAAGTGTGTTTTTTAAAATTTTCAAATACTAAGAGCAGTGGAGCTCGGTAGCTGCAATCACTTTTTAGGAAAAAAAATGCTTATAGGCAATGGCGGAGCTATGTTGTAAGCTACAGGGGCCATGCCCCCCCCCCCCCCTAGCTTTTGTAAAATATGTGAAGGAAAAAAATTTTGGAGAGAAAGATGAGAAAAAGTAGAGTTTTTTGCCCCTCCCCCCTCCCCCAAAATGTCTATATTTATGTTTGGCCCCCTCAAAAGAAGTTGCCTAGCTCCGTCAGTACTTATAGGGCTATGGTCTATGGGTGTGTTCATACGAGTGAGTGAGTTTATGTATGCCTATGGGTTAAATAAAAAACGTGTGCGAGGGCTTGCCGGCCTGGGGAGTCAGAAGTGTGACACCACATCGGTAAATCCCAGTCAGTCAAAGTCTGCGTCCACATACAAGCTCACCAAATATAACCATGCTGTCAATGGCGGCAACGACCACGAGGCTGCAGCGCACGGGAGGGGAAAGCAGCAGCGATGGCGAGCCCATGGGGCAGCCCCTCGAGCAGCCTGTGGGTCACGCTGGGTCAGGCCTCCAACGTGGCGCAGCTAGTCGGCGTGGACGCGCTCGGGCTAATCTCCATGGTCGTGCAGGCCGCCCTGGCTGCGCGCCGCCACCGGGACGCCTGCATGCAGCTCGCGCAGCACGTCGAGCTCGTCGGCGGCTTGCTGAAGGAGCCGGAGCTCGCCGATCTGATGCGGCGGGAGGCCACCAGGCGGCCGCTGGAGCAGCTCCGCAGCGCGCTGCGGCGGTGCTACGCGCTCGTGACCGCGTGCCAGGACTGCAGCTACCTCCGCCGCCTGCTCCTCGGCGCACGGATGGGCAACGAGCTCCGCGCCGCGCAGCACGAGATCGACATGTTCATCCGCCTCATCCCGCTCATCGCCCTCGTCGACAATTCTACAAACACTCATCGTGTCCAGGTACCCATGTTTCTGGGATTATGGGGGAAACACCGATTTAGAGGGACACACTTGATTATAATTCGACTGAACTGATCCGCGACTGTTCCAGACTTCCAGTGATCATGAGCATAGTTGCCTCTGAATTGGAGTCCAATCGCAATTTTCTACTGCACAAATAAAGAACTTGATATGAACTCTATCTGAATTTAGTGGGCAGGAGTACTTATACTTGTGCGTGGTTAATACAGTACCTTTTTTTAAGGAAAATGAGTGCATTATTCATTATCACAAGATGTAAAATGGCGACCTCTCATTCATAAAAGTCCGATGGTTTACTATTTGCCGTTTTCGCTATCCTTGTCCAGGAAGCTGCGGAGCAGGTCGACGGTATATTCATAGAAGGTTCAAACCACCGTGTCAGGTTAGATAATGTTCAACATGTAGTAGATTACTTGGTAAATGATCCTTCGTATATTCGATCCATAATTATCATGTTTGTTCACACAGTGGCTTTGTAGAAGGTGAACCACGTTGGAATTGGATGCTGACAGATGAAAACTATTTTCTCCATCCAGAAATACATGCACATTTTATAACATATTTTTAGCAGTTACAAAATCAGGAAGATAAAAAAGTGCTTAGTTTTGGTCAAAACTCGAATTTGGATAGTCAAAATATGCTTTATATATCTGAAAATGAAGGGAGAAGTTGATTGTTGACCGTATTCGGTTCGTCCATTTGGGCTTTAGATATATAACTGGGTGAAAGCTTGTTTCAAGATAGTGACTACTCCCTCCATTCTAAAATAGATGACCCAACTTTATACTAACTTTAGTACAAAGTTGAGTCATCTATTTTGGAACGGAGGGAGTACATGTTTGCAGGTACATGTTACAACGTCTGAAAGGTAGGATGCATATCAGATCAATCAACTTGAAATCAAAATGTGGGCTTTATTTTTTTACGAGAAAATATAATAATTTATTTAACTATGGTTGATGTTTCAACAAATTTCTACCTTATATTAGCATGATTATTTTCTTTCTTAAATATTTTGATAATCATGCATGAGTTCTTTAGCTATACACTCTAAACCAGCAACTTCCCTATTTTCAAGACTAATGATGAGATTTACCTGTTTTCAGGTTTGCAGCAAGAGTTTTAGATATTACTGAGATACGTGTCCAAGGAGCTCGCAAACTCTGCAATGTTCGGGAACATCCGTCACTAGGTAAGAAGTAATTGTTTCTTTGAGTTTCCTAATGGTAGTAGTCGTTAACTTAAGTACTTCCTTCGTTCCTTTTTACTCCACATATAAGATTTGTGTCGAGTCAAACTTCACCAACTTTGACCAAATTTGTATAAAAGAATATCAACATCTACAATATCAAATATACATAATATAAACTACATTTCATAATGAATCTAAAGATATCCCTTTGGCCTTGTAAATGTTGATACTTTTTTCTATAACTTTGGTCAAAGTGAAGATATTTTGACTTCAGACGAAAGTTATATGCAGACTAAAAAGAAACGGAAGGAGTATCAGACTAAGAGGCTAAAGTTTTACGATGGTGTTATGTGCTTCACGGATTACGAAATTGCTTTGCTTTGCTATGCCCATGAGGCATCGTAATATCTGTGTTCATATTTTTGGATATTATGCAACAAGAATTAAAAAATGTCTGTATGATTGTTCTGATGAACCATGAGTGAACTCTGGATCACCACATGATTCGTTGTGGTCAACTGAAATTAATAAACACATTCCATGGAAGTCTAACTAACTAACTACAATTTTTTTTGAAATTTTGAAAATACAGATCTACGCTTCAAAAGTTCTTAGATACATACATAACTCATTTAGTAGTACCCCCTCTGTCCCATAATATAAGAGTGTTTTTCACACTACACTAGTGTCAAAAACGCTCTTATATTATGGGACCGAGGGAGTAGATGACATTATAAAGGAAGGACTTTAATGATAGACCCAACACAATATTATCCATGAAATCTTCTATTAAATTTCAGTTTATTTTCAAGTTTCACAAGCTAGAGCTGCTACAAATGATAATTCGATGATCTGCGTGACAAAGGAACTGGAGTATTTTCACATCATATTTGTATTCTGTTTCTTAACAGCATATTTGTATTATGTATTTATGTTAGTCATATCAGTATTGACTAAGTTTGTAACTCCATTAGTGACAAGGATGGATTTTTCATGACACAGGAATTGTAGGCACGCAAGAACAGAAAACCCTCGACAACAAAGAACTAGTGAAGCTTTGTATGCTCACGTTAGAAAATTACCCAGGATTCACAGAGTTCAGCTACTTTCAAATCATGGATGCTACAGATAAATTCTCAGAGAAGAGATATCTTGGGTCTGGTGGATTTGCAACAGCATACAAGGTATTTGTAAACCAATAGAAAGAAACTAACTAATTATGTAAATGCCTATGAATCTATGATCTGCATCTTTCCAATGAGAATGTTGTCTAAACTCTATTTGTAACCATTGCAGGGTCAGTTGCCCCAAGGATTTGTGGTTGGCATCAAAAGATTCGATCACCGTGCAACATTATCTGATTTCAGCAATGAATTGCAGCTTGCTAGGCTTCAGTATACCAATATAATAAGGTTACTGGGGTGGTGCATCCATGGAAAAGAAAGGATTCTGATCTACAAGTTCATGCAGAATGGTTCCTTGGACTGTCACATATTTGGTATATTTTCCCTATCATCTGATTTATTTCATAGGACGTGCTTCTGACTAAATATGTGAACAAACTTATGTACAGTTAATGATGTGCTACGTTCTTGTTTTCTGTTGTAATTGCTTTAAACTGTGATGATTTGATTTAGAGCAGAATATATATAAAAATTATGTTATCTAAAGGCTTGCTGTTTCAATATTCCACAGACAGGATAAAAGGACCGTTGCTAGATTGGTCTAAGAGACTCAAAATAATCAAGGGGTTGGTAGAGGGGCTTGTTTACCTGCACAAACACTCAATGTTACATATTGTCCATAGGGACTTGAAACCAAATAACATTCTCTTGGAATATGACATGACCCCAAAGATTTCTGATTTTGGATCAGCTAAAACACTGTGTTCAGACATAACAGAAGAGCACACAAGCAGGGTGGTGGCCACTAGGTATATGAAGCTGCCTGCTTCCTGGTTTTTTCAATCATTACAGGTTCCATTATTTTGTGTTCAAACGTGCTAATTTTGCAGTTTTGGTCTCTGCTTCCCCCCCCCCCTATTTTTCAGTGGTTACATTGCTCCAGAGTATGCATCTCGAGGAGTTTACTCACTGAAGACAGATGTCTTCAGCTTTGGCATCTTGGTTCTGGAGACCATTAGCGGACGAAAGAACACTGTACTCGACAAGCGAGGGGATACTGTTGGCGATCTTGTACGAGATGTAAGTGAAGATAAATGGATTTCAAGCAGCATCTCTCACAATTCTATGCGCATGATTGTTTGTGCTAATACTTAATCTATGAGTATGGATTCACATTGCAATTCTGTAAACATCGAATTAATCTACCGGAAAACATTTCAGGCCTGGCATATGTGGAAGGACCAAAGGTTGCGTGAGCTTGTGGATCCGTCTCTAGGGAACGGATACGACATCGCCGAGATAACGCGATGTGCTCAGGTGGCACTGCTCTGTTCTCAGGAAGATCCAGCAGATCGGCCCACCATGACTGACATAGCTGCAATGCTGAGCTCTGAAAGCATGAGGCTACCAGTGGAGCCTAAGCGGCCTTACGTGCTGAGTGAAGGGGGTGCTGGTGAAGTTACATACATAAACCAATCAAGCCGGACAATAGACATAACCATAACGAGTTCAGCCACAGTGCTGACTAGAGTTCGAATCATCGTAGACCCGGAGGTTTGATGTGACGAAAAATGTCCAATGCCATATATAGCTGGAAGATGTCGAAGGATCATGGAGCTTTCCTCGTCCAGAATTCAGAGTGTGTACAGACAACAGATACCCATATCAGTTCTGTAAGTAGAAGTAAATATGTTTTTTTCCTTACCAAAGGCTTCTAAAATCATTTGATGTACTTCTCTAAATCTTGTCCAATCGCTCCTGGTCGACTGTGTTACACCAAGCAGCACAATCCATCGATGATCATCTCGCTTACTGTCAGCTGCCTGAACTCTGAACAAACCGACGCCTCACTAGAGTAGTGATGCCAAATAGTTGTAACAGCAAAAGACAGCTTCGTCCAGACTTAACTTTAATCCTGAATGATCATCATTAATGTAACTGCGCCAATGAATCAAACTTGTGCCAAAGCTCATGCAACTTACTAACCATATTTCACAAGGCATAATAGAAAGGAAATGGAAGCGCACCCTCAAGAACATATTGTGTTTATATTTCAAGCACAGGTGTCTGGACTATTCATTTTCTCAACCACACATCTAAAGCTGTGTCGTTGTGTATTAGAAGAAGAATGTCAAAGAAGGCGCAAAGTACAAACTAAACCAGAACAGAGCATATAGACCACAAAACAAATAAAAACACCGTTTGTCTAGCTTATTCTTAGTCAATACAAATAGCAGTGTTACAGATGTTGCAAATACATGTCGAAGAAATAACCTAATCGACACTGTAAGGAATCCGCTGACAGGGTGTGCCTCAGCTGAGAGCTCATTCCGAATATGAACTTCTTCACACGTTTCTTCCATCAGGATTTATGATATATGTGCTTGTTAGAGCCTCGTGTCTCCTGTACATGCGTGAAGCATAGTGAGGTAAAGCATATGAATATGATATGATGGATATGCTCAAATATTTTTTTCCCCGAAGGAACAGAAGAGTAACTAGCTGAGAAACTCAAATCTGCAGTTAATAAGCTTACCCTTCGCAAGTGTCTCCATCGATGTGTATGACAGGGATATCGCGGATGAGATGATAATCCTCCCCGGATTCAGCCGTGCATCTCCTGCTCAACTTAGGGCAGTCCTGAATTACAATTTTCTTAAGACAGGTGAAATCTCGAATGAAGCTCGGCAGCTTCTCAACCCCTTTGCAATCGCGAATCAGGACATGCTGAAGAGATGACACACAAGATTTGAAGCTCTCTGGAAAGCCCATGAGATTTGGAAGCTCAACGAGAGTAAGCACATGTAGGCTTCCCAGCCCACTCAAGGCTTCTACTGGTTCCATCAGATCAAGCTCTTGGCAGTTACTAATCACCAACTTCTCAAGCACACAGAGCTGCTTCATGGAAGAGGGGAGAGAAGCGAGCTTTGGGCAGTTGAAGATGAGCAACTCTCGGAGAGCAGTGAGGCTACCAAATCCTTCTGTGAGTGATATTAACTCAGTGCAGCCGCTCAGATATAGGAATGCCATGGAAGACCAACCACAAAACCCACTTTTTATTAAATTCTTTTGTTTTGACGTGAGGACCAAGAACGTAAGGTTGACAAGTTCATCCATACGTCCTGGTAGCTCCTCAAATTGGCTGCACCGGCCGGCCAAGATGAACTGTTTGTAGATTCACCAATCTGCATAAGGAATTCGGTAGGATTCTGATTTTCTTGTTCCATTGTAGATCTAGGCACCTCAGATGCCTCAAATTTGCAACTGAACTCGGTAGCTCTTCAAATTCAACAGAAGAGAAAATCAAGACACGCAGGAGTGTGAAAGTAGAGAATAGGTCCTCGAGGAAGGCTTTGCTCACGGTGCCATAATTGTATCTGCTTGCACAAGTTCTCACCTTACGTGCCCTTTTCAGCTGCTTAGGAAATTTCAGATCCACCTGAAAAGTCCTTGCGGTCCCACACTAGATGCCGAACTGTTTCAGACACTGCAACCTTTTCACAACTAACAATAGCACACTCATTTCTGGACACCGATATTGCTAGATCATGAACGAGATCATGCATTTTACATTTCTGAATGCTGCCATCGTAAAGAATATATTGGTCTTGTAAAAGGGATCTGTCAAGAAGTTCATGGAAGTATTTTGCTCCATTAGTTAACGCCTCGTGGCTTTCACTGCCCCCGTGCAACAACCCCAATGCCATCCAGAACATAACAAGGTGATTTGTAAACATATGGTAGTCCTTCGGAAAAGTTGATAGGCAAGAGAAAGACGCTCGCAGATGAGGTGGAAGTTCATCATAACTCAATTTTAATGCTGTCAAAATACCATTTATGCTTCCCTCAATGTTCCACAGTTTGTCTTCGTTGATGCGCCGCCATTCTTCAACATTTCGACTATTACACAACAGGGAACCCAGTGTCTTTGCTGCCAAAGGAACACCACAACATTTTTTAACAATGGAGTTCCCCAGTTTTAGCAAATCGGGGTCTTTTTCACTGCCATCTCTGAATGCGCACTGAACAAATACTTCCATACACTCATCATGTGGTAATTTTGCAACGTCATATTGTTCCAGGGTCTTCACCAGGGATGCAACATTTGAACTGCGCGTAGTGACTACAATCACACTTCCACTACCACCACTGGAAAGCAGGCTTCTCAACTCTTCCCAGTCAGAAACTTTATCATTCCACATGTCATCAAGTACAAGGAAAAATCTCTTCTCCTGTAAAATCCCACGCAACTTGCGATGTAACATTTCCAGGTTTAGTTCTTTGTTGCTTTCACCGCTACCAGATTGTATTATGTCATCTAAGATCTTGTGAAGATCAAATACATCAGAGACACATGCCCATAACTTCCTTTCAAACTTCTTGCTAGTCCGTGCATCATTGTATACCAACTTGGCCAATGCAGTTTTTCCTATGCCTCCCAAACCAACTATAGGAAGCACAGACAAAGAATTTGAGTTTGCAGCAGTCAATATAACTCTGACAATATTGTCTTTAGCGTCATCTCTTCCAATAATATATTTTTCATTAATAAAGGAATGTGTTTCCCTGTTACTGCACCTGGATACATGGCTATCAATTAGATGGCCTGTTAATCCAAATTTTGATCTGTTGGATGCTATGTCATCAAGTTTTTCACGGACATCTCTTATCATGTGGCTCAATTTGAATGGAAAAGCAAGCATGTGGGTCATTCGAGCGAAGAATCCTGTATGAACCTTTTGCTCTAGAGCTCGGGTGGCCACGCCATCCAGAACATCATCTATGTCGTAGACTGCATCCTTCAAATTGTCTAACCACTCTTTAAGAGCATAAGAAGTTGACTGTTTGCCCTCGGCATCTTCAAGAACACCACAGATGGAACTCAGTGACCTTTCCAACTTTCCAAGCTCTTTCTTGATATTCCAGGACGACTTGAACTCATTAACGGCCCATTCACTGCCAGAAGATGTGGCCTTTCGGAGAACTGAGATTGCAAGGCTTGATATAATCACCTCTGCCATATTGGATATCTGGGCAATAAAGCACAAAGGAGCTGCACATAGAATATCATCAGATTTGCTTTACTATTTTTCTCTGTATACTGCATTTAATATTCACAGTAAAAAAAAACTGTCATTTCATACATAGTTAGCTAGAACATAACATATATCTCTCCTTGATGCCTCTGCAAAACAAAATGATACTTGCACACTTTTGGGAGGCACATGCCACAAAAGGAAAAAGTGCACAAATTTTTTGCAAATGCAGACAGAGGTGAAACACATTTTTTATATATAAAAAAGGACATCATCCCTGATTTCACTAAAGAAACCATTGAGCATGACAATAGTTCAGGGCCTCAGGCCACAAAAGATGGTAAAATGCAACTGAACTGAAGAACATAACCATCCTCCATACAGCACTACGACTTGGAATAAAACAACGACACTAGAAGGCCAGGACTACACACAAACACAAGCATACATCAACCACCACTGGCGACCATGGAAACCATCGTCCTTGGAAATATGTCCTGTTCCCTCGCTTGTCTGTATCCCTGTAGGACACCTCCTAAGCCACTGGTTTCTGTAATGGCCTAAAAGACACTAGTAGGATCATCAGGTATGGTTTGTGTTGACATACGAATAGTATCTTTGTCTTTCACAGCCCAAGAGAGTTGCTGCAGACCTGCACCTCCCAAATAGCTCAAAAAATTGTTTTGAGGGTGGAGAATGACATTTCCAGCCTTCGCTAGGATGATCAGGATATGTAGGAGTTAAAGCAAAGCCAAAAGGCGCACCAAGAAGCACGCCATCACCATTTATATCATGCTAATAGGCATCGACAAAGGAGTTGATCATATAATTCGTTGCTTGGACAAAAGCAACACTTGATGTCTCTCTCCTGGTTTCTAACCCAATATAGTACGTTACCCTTTTTAAATAAAGAGTAGGTTACCCTTGGCTGAACTTGTAATACTTAGGCTGGTCACAATGGACGAGAACATAAGCTAGTAACTTACACACTTCCCTAGACTATGTTACTACCTCTATAGTGGGTAGGAATATCTATGTAGTGTCATGCAACGATGTATTTATTAGGTTATAGACTCATTGTTTCTTGGAGTGTGTGATGTACCGGTAACTTAGCTAGTTACCACAAGCACCTCTCTCTTCATTAAATATGTGCCACATAAGCAAAGTTGTATTGGAGTGTGTGATGTTACTCCTAAGTTCCTCCCCATTGTGACCAGCCTTATGTGTAGAGAAAGCCATACAAAGACCTAAATGCAAAAGTAACTGAAACTCTGGTTGTCTGAAGAAATGAAGATGGGTGCAGAAAACTTTTAGCATATAAAGATCTACAACCCACTTTTCAAACCAACTTGCCTCAGTCATCAGTCAGAAGATAAGCACTCCCAATTCATCCACATCATAGTTTCAAAAAAAAATCATCCACATCATTATGTCTGCATACCAAACGACTAATAAGTTACTACCCCGTCTCATAATGTATGGGACGGAGGGAGTAATTTCCAGTGGTCTTTGATCTTTTTGCCAAAGAAGTTTGTCCCGATGAATATTTATTTCATTTCTACCTAGTTACCTACATTTGGCAAACTAAGAATCGCCCTCCTGAAAGTGGAGAGTTATACTTACTAGTTGTCAAACCCGTTTCGTCGACCACCGGCGATGCCTCGGACGCGGCGACTCCTACGCGCCAATGTCACGCCATGGATGGAAGTTCATGGAAGTATAGATGCCGTTAGGGCCACCGCCGGCCGGCTAGCTATGCCGCAAGAGCCGGCACCGCATCCGGCTGAGTGCCCCCACCAGGCCTCCACGGCTCCACCCATGGGCCGCAGCGCGCGCAGAGCCGAGTCTCCGCCCGCCGGACAGGTTCGGTGTTCGGGAGGTCCTCCATCCGCCAGATCCGAATCAGATGGAGGGAGCCGCTCCGACGACGCCGGCGGCGAGGGAAGGGGAGGGTGGAGGGTAGCAAGGTTTTGGTTAGGGCATCTCCAGCCGTTGGTCCTCCTAGGACGCATAAAAATCGCCTCCTGGGGGCGAGCCGGCGATACACTCGGCGCTGGGGCGGTTTTGCGCCCAGTCGTCGCCCCCAGCTCGCCCCCAGGCGCTGAAATTGGCCCAATTTCGGCGAATAAAGGACCCATATGGGCGAGAATAGGCCCATATTTGGCGTGGTTTCGCCGTGTCTCGGCGTTCAATTATCAACACAATTATTTCTTATCACATATTTCATCACAGAAAAATCAAATACTTCAACAAAATAGTACAACAACAAATAGTTCAATACAAATTATATAGTTCAACAAATAAAAACTCGTATTTCATCACACAGCGTCCCCCTTGAGCCTCCATAGGTGCTCAATCAGATCTTTCTGCAGTTGATGATGCACCTGTGGGTCTCGAATCTCCTGACGCATACTGAGATAGACAGTCCAAGTTGCCGGTAGCTGGTGATCAACTTCGGCTAGAGGACCCTGCCTATAGTATGGTTCAGTGTCAAACACTGGGTCTTCTTGCTCGCTCTCGATGATCATGTTGTGCAAGATGACACAGCAAGTCATAATCTCCCACATTTGATCTTTGGGCCAGGTCTGAGCGGGGTACCGAACAACAGCAAATCGAGATTGGAGCACACCAAATGCCCGCTCGACATCCTTCCTGCAAGCCTCCTGAAACTTCGCAAACCAGGCGTTCTTGCCTCCTGCCACAGGGTTTGAGATCGTCTTCACAAATGTCGACCATCTCGGATAGATGCCGTCAGCTAGATAGTACCCCTTGTTGTATTGGTGCCCATTGATCTCGAAGTTCACCAGAGGAGAATGGTCCTCAACGAGCTTGGCAAAAATAGGAGAGCACTGCAGCACGTTGATGTCATTGTGAGTTCCTGGCATATCAAAGAAGGAGTGCCAAATCCAGAGGTCCTGTGTGGCTACCGCATCAAGCACCACACTGCAACCGCCTTTGGCGCCTTTGTACATCCCCTGCCAACCAAATGGGCAGTTCTTCCATTTCCAATGCATGCAGTCGATGCTTCCAAGCATCCCAGAAAATCCTCTTGCTGCATTCTGGGCTAGGATCCGAGCAGTGTCTTCTGCATTGGGTGTTCTCAAGTATTGTGGCCCAAACACTGCCACCACTGCCCGACAGAACTTGTAGAAACACTCTATGCTGGTGGACTTGGCCATGCGCCCATAGTCGTCGATTGAATCACTGGGAGCTCCATATGCAAGCATCCTCATCGCTGTCGTGCACTTCTGGATGGAGGTGAATCCAAGAGCGCCAGTGCAATCCATCTTGCACTTGAAGTAGTTGTCGAACTCCCGGATGGAATTCACAATCCTGAGGAAGAGCTTTCGGCTCATCCGATAATGGCGCCGAAATGTTCTCTCGCCATGAAGTGGAGCATTGGCGAAGTAGTCGGAGTAGAGCATGCAGTAGTCTTGGAGACGATGCCGGTTCTTTGCTTTCACTCGCCCCGACGCCGAGCCACCTCGCTGCGGATTTTCATTGCTCGCCAGCAGCTGGGCGAGGGCGGCGAGCACCATGAGATGCTCTTCTTCCTGGACGTCGGCCGCGGCTTCCTCCTCCAGCAGCGCGGCGAGCTCTTCCTCCTCATCCGAGTCCATCGCCGAGACAGGCAAAACGCCGAACACCTTGCGCTCGGTGGGCGTGTACCCGCCGTTAAACCGCGCCTCCGCGGCCGGAAACGGCGGCCGGAAACGCCCAGCTGCTGTGGGAGGGGCTGCCGCGGCGAAGCGCTGCTATTTTCCGACGGGGAATGGCTATCTACCGGAGTAGGGCGACGGCCGTCGCCGGGATATAGCTAGTGGTGGCCGAGGGCGCGGGGGGTGCGAGGCGAGTCGGGGAAAGAAAACCTTGACTTTTCCCCTATCGGTGTGGGCCAAGCGTGCTTTTCCCTAGCGCCGGAGCCCCCAACAGCTCCCCAGCGCGCCGGGTTCGGCCTGTGACCGCCGGGCGGAAAAAAGGTCCGAACCAGCGATTTTTGGCGTCCTGGGGGCGCGACTGGGCCGTTTTTTCGGCGCCGGCGCCAAAAAGTGGCCTGGGGGACCTGCTGGGGGCCCGGCTGGAGATGCCCTTACAGTCGAAATTTCAAGATTCCCCGTGGTTACCGCGATTTTCGTTCCCTTCGTTAAATCCCCATACCAAGCAAAAAATATTAAATTGAATTTAAACGCTCAATTTATAATAAAGTATGTAGGATTTAATTAATGACATGAGAGTTGATGCTGACATGTTGATAGCAACCTAGTTCCTGTTTTGAAAGGTCTCTGATTCGAATGTTCGTTCATTCGCTTATTTAAATTCAAAATTCAATTATAAAATTCGTTTAAAATATTCTCGGTATTTCTCGATAACCATGATAACCACATTTATCAGTCTCTCTCGGTAAAATTCACTCATTCAATAACCAAAACCTTGGAAGGTAGTCCTATGACTTGGCTCTAGGCGATTGTGCACTTCCGTTCTCACAGTGAAGGAGAGCCTCTTGCCGCTCTACTCCCTTCATCCAAAAATACTTTATCGTAAAAATTGATAAAAATAAATGTATTTAAAACTAAAATACGTTTAGATACAACATTTTTCTTTTTTTTAGAGTGATACATCCATTTTGTTCAAAAAACAAGTATTATTTGTTATAAAAATGATAAAACAGATGTATTTAAACTAAAATACATCTAAACACATTAACTTTTTTGATAAGTATTTTCGGACGGAGGATGGGTTCTCTGCAATTTTCCTTTTCTTACCTGGCATTCATCAAAACTTTAGTTGTCTTACTTTTGTTTTCGAATCTTCCTCTTCATTGTGTTAAACATTATTGAATATTTTGCTAACATGCAAAGCTTTGTAACGGAAAAGGATCCGTTCGGACAAAAAGACAAAATAAATGTCCCAAAGTGCTTTAAAAAATTGCCTTCTTGCATTCTTCTTGTTTTATTTTCGGACCTACACGAACGTTTTTTCACCATCCAATTTTGGATGTTGGTAAAACATTCAACAATGTTTGTCTAAAAAAACTAGATTTTCTTTAAAATATACTTTTTCTAATTTTGCTTGTTGGTAAAACATTCAACAATGGTAGATATTCATCCCGTCTCGTTCAGTAAACGTCCCCCGGCTTTGAATAGGCGCGCACATTGGGGACACGGAGTGGCGGCGCCCTAGGCCGGCAAGTCACTTCAATGCCGGTGTCAGTGATATGTCACGTCCGCTCTAGAAAGGCGTCAATGCGAAGCGGCCGCTCTAGGGCGGCATGAATGCGGGCAGCTGACTTCGGGCAGGAAAGCGAGCGGGCGAGGGGGAGGGTTTTGGCTGGGCCATGTTTGTCGGACGCTTGCGTGGCAGCGGTCCGGACGCACACAGAGCTCCTTGCTTCTAGTTTTCGGAAAAAATGATACCCGGGCAGCCGAGCGGATCGATATAGGACCGCGTTGGATAACAAAACATGTCCGGACCGCACGGTTGCGGGCGGTTTGAGGGTCCATGTTGACAATGCACTTAGTTAGTCTAAAATCCGCCAGCCTCAGTTTTTTAAAGATGCTCATACGAATAGGATGTATGTACCTATGTGCGTTCACAAGGATGTGTGCGTATGCTTGTATTTTTTATTTTATTTTATTTTAGGATCAAACCAGCTACAACTTAAGTAACAATGGAAGAGCTATTACAGTCCTCTATGAGGATGCTCCTTAAGGAAGGAGGGACATCGTCAAAAATAAAGAGGTCTCCCTGTCTTCTTGCTAGAGCAGCAAGCTCATGTGCCAGTTTATTGCTGGATCTTCTCACACTACTGAAGGTCACTTCTTTGAAAACATTCATGAAGTGCCTCACTTCCATGACTAGGGGAAAAGAGCCGACAGATAACTTGCTCTGTTATTCAGCATTGAGATGACTGAAGCACAGTCTGATTCCACACAAACTGGCCCCCTATAGTATTTGCTTAATACTGAGAGTCCGTGTGCAACAGCAGCCATTTCAGCTTCTTCTGGGTCCTTGCATGCCTGCAGTCGCTGCCCACATGCTAATGCAACCACACCCTGGTGTGTTCTGACGATGGTTCCAGCCACAGTGTCGCCAGTATTGGTTAGGAACGCTGCATTAGAGTTTAATTTCCATATGCCTTCCGGTGGCGGTTCCCATTTGCTCCTCTCTGTATATGGGCTTCGTTGCCGTCCTTGCTGATAGGTCTGCTTCCAATTCCTCACGGGTACTATTATTTTGGTCGTTCCACAAGCACTGCTCCTGGGGCTTCTTGCCATTTCTAATCTCCGCGCGGCGCGCCTCAACAGAGCCAGGTTTCTGAAGGCCGACCAGGTGACCGTCCACCTCGTCTACAGTGGGTTCAGTTCCTATCAGATTCAATTCCTCATCTACAGTGTATGCTTGTATTTAAGCGTCTGGTCTATATAGATGCTTGCATTGCAAAGGCCGCAAGTGTATCTGGATCAATGACATCCCGAAAATAAAAGTGAGAATTTGGCTTTGTAACACTTGTGGGAATGCTCTCTCTCGGTGGTTACAAATAAATTCCTGTATTGGAGGGGGGAAATTCATCCAATCAAACATATTGGTAAAATTATTTGTGTTTTCTATGCTATCAAACTTTTTTTTCATTGAAATTCCTGTAGTTTTAATCGCACGGGATTCAAGAGGACATGGCAGTCTAATAATGTATTTTGCTTATTCATGTGTTTTCAGAATCTTGCAAACGAAAGAGGCCCTAAAAAGGAGGTCCAAATGGATTGTAAAATTTGGGACGCCCAAACGAGTGAACTATACTTTTCCTAGCAAGCAAGCTGTCAATGAAAGCAAAAACGTCTCAAAATGTTTTTTCTAGGGTTTCTTGAGAGATGCAATCAGGAGGCGACTTGCATCCCCTTGAGCAGCCGCGCTGTCAAGAGTTCCCCTAGCCTCAGTTGGCCGCTATGGTAGCAGGGATGAGGGAACCCATGAAGAAAATATGCCCTAGAGGCAATAATAAAGTTGTTATTTATATTCCCTTATATCATGACAAATGTTTATTATTCATGCTAGAATTGTATTAACCGGAAACTTAGTACAAGTGTGAATACATAGACAAACAAAGTGTCACTAGCTTGCATCTACTTGACTAGCTCGTTGAATCAATGATGGTTACGTTTCCTAACCATAGACATAAGTTGTCATTTGATTAACGAGATCACATCATTAGAGAATGATGTGATTGACTTGATCCATCCGTTAGCTTAGCACGATGATTGTTTAGTTTGTTGCTATTGCTTTCTCCATAACTATACATGTTCCTATGACTATGAGATCATGCAACTCCCGAATACCGGAGGAACACTTTGTGTGCTACCAAACGTCACAACGTAACTGGGTGATTATAGAGGTGCTCTACAGGTGTCTCCAATGTTGTTTGTTGAGTTGGCATGGATCAAGATTTGGATTTGTCACTCCGATTATCTAAGAGGTATCTCTGGGGCCCTCTCGGTAATGTACATCACAATAAGCCTTGCAAGCAATGTAGCTAATGAGTTAGTTACGGGATGTAAAATTACGGAACGAGTAAAGAGACTTGCCGGTAACGAGATTGAACTAGGTATTGGGATACCGACGATCGAATCTTAGGCAAGTAACATGCCGATGACAAAGGGAACATCGTATGTTGTTATGCGGTTTGACCGATAAAGATCTTCGTAGAATATGTAGGAACCAATATGAGCATCCAGGTTCCACTATTGGTTATTGACCGGAGATGAGTCTCGGTCATGTCTACATAGTTCTCGAACCTGTAGGGTCCGCACGCTTAACGTTCGGTGACGATCGATATTATGAGTTTATGTGTTTTGATGTACTGAAGGTAATTTGGAGTCCCGGATTTGATCACGGACATGACGAGGAGTCTCGAAATGGTTGAGACATAAAGATCAATATATTGAACGGCTATATTGTTGGGGAACGTAGTAATTTCAAAAATTTCCCTACGCACACGCAAGATCATGGTGATGCATGTTGGGGAACGTAGCAATAATTCAAAAAAAATTCCTACGTGTCACCAAGATCAATATATGGAGTCATCTAGCAACGAGGGAGGAGTGGATCTACATACCCTTATAGATCGCGCGCGGAAGCGTTCAAGAGAACGGGGTTGATGGAGTCGTACTCGTCGTGATCCAAATCACCGATGATCCTAGCGCCGAACGGACGGCACCTCCGCGTTCAACACACGTACGGAGCAGCGACGTCTCCTCCTTCTTGATCCAGCAAGGGGGGAGGAGAGGTTGATGGAGATCCAGCAGCACGACGGCGTGGTGGTGGAAGTAGCGGGATTCCAACAGGGCTTCGCCAAGCGCTGCGGGAGGAGGGAGATGTGTCATGGGAGGGAGAGGGAGGCGCGAGGGCTCAGGTATGGCTGCCCTCCCTTTCCCCACTATATATAGGGCCAAGGGAGAGGGGGGCGCAGCCTTTGGCCCTTCCTCCAAGGAAGGGTGCGGCCAGGGAGGAGTCCCTCCTCCCCAAGGCACCTCGGAGGTGCCTTCCCCTTTTAGGACTCTTCCTTTCCCTCTTCTCTTGGCGCATGGGCCTCTTGGGGCTGGTGCCCTTGGCCCATATAGGCCAAGGTGCACCCCCTACAGCCCATGTGGCCCCCCGGGGCAGGTGGCCCCACCCGGTGGACCCCCGGGACCCTTCCGGTGGTCCCGGTACAATACCGGTGACCCCGAAACTTGTCCCGATGGCCGAAATAGCACTTCCTATATATAATTCTTTACCTCCGGACCATTCCGGAACTCCTCGTGATGTCTGGGATCTCATCCGGGACTCCGAACAACTTTCGGGTTACCGCATACTAATATCTCTATAACCCTAGCGTCACCGAACCTTAAGTGTGTAGACCCTACGGGTTCGGGAGACATGCAGACATGACCGAGATGACTCTCCGGTCAATAACCAACAGCGGGATCTAGATACCCATGTTGGCTCCCACATGTTCCACGATGATCTCATCGGATGAACCACGATGTCAAGGACTTAATCAATCCCGTATACAATTCCCTTTGTCTATCGGTACGACACTTGCCCGAGATTCGATCGTCGGTATCCCGATACCTTGTTCAATCTCGTTACCGGCAAGTCTCTTTACTCGTTCCGTAACACATCATCCCGTGATCAACTCCTTGATCACATTGTGCACATTATGATGATGTCCTACCGAGTGGGCCCAGAGATACCTCTCCGTTTACACGGAGTGACAAATCCCAGTCTCGATTCGTGCCAACCCAACAGACACTTTCGGAGATACCTGTAGTGTACCTTTATAGCCACCCAGTTACGTTGTGACGTTTGGCACACCCAAAGCACTCCTACGGTATCCGGGAGTTGCACAATCTCATGGTCTAAGGAAATTATACTTGACATTAGAAAAGCTTTAGCATACGAACTACATGATCTTGTGCTAGGCTTAGGATTGGGTCTTGTCCATCACATCATTCTCCTAATGATGTGATCCCATTATCAATGACATCCAATGTCCATGGTCAGGAAACCGTAACCATCTATTGATCAACGAGCTAGTCAACTAGAGGCTTACTAGGGACATGGTGTTGTCTATGTATCCACACATGTATCTGAGTTTCCTATCAATACAATTCTAGCATGGATAATAAACGATTATCATGAACAAGGAAATATAATAATAACTAATTTATTATTGCCTCTAGGACATATTTCCAACAGTCTCCCACTTGCACTAGAGTCAATAATCCAGTTCACATCGATATGTGATTAACACTCAAGGTCACATCCCCATGTGACTAACACCCAAAGAGTTTACTAGAGTCAATAATCTAGTTCACATTACCATGTGATTAACACTCGATGAGTTCTGGGTTTGAACATGTTATGCTTGTGAGAGATGTTATAGTCAACGGGTCTGAATCTTTCAGATCCGTATGTACTTCGCAAATCTCTATGTCATCTTGTAGATGCAGCTACTACGCTATATTTGGAGCCATTTCAAATAACTGTTCTACTATACGAATCCAGTTTACTACTCAGAATAATCTGGATTAGTGTCAAAGTTTGCATCGGCATAACCCTTTACGACGAACTCTTTTACCACCTCCATAATCGAGAAAATTCCTTAGTCCACTAGTTACTAAGGATAACTTCGACCGCTGTCCTGTGATCCATTCTTAGATCACTCTTATACCCCTTGACTAACTCATGGCAAGGCACACTTCAGGTGCGGTACACAGCATAGCATACTGTAGAGAGCCTATGATAAAAGCATAGGGGACGACCTTCGTCCTTCCTCTTTCTTCTGCCGTGGTCGAGCTTTAAGTCTTAACTTCATACCTTACAACTCAGGCAAGAACTCATTCTTTGACTGATCCATCTTGAACACCTTTAAGATCATGTCAAGGTATGTGCTCATTTGAAAGTACCATTAAGCGTTTTGATCTATCCTTATAGATCTTGATGCTCAATGTTCAAGTAGCTTAATCCAGGCTTTCCATTGAAAAACACTTTTCAAATAACCCTATATGCTTTCCAGAAATTCTACATCATTTCTGATCCATAATATGTCAACAACATATACTCATCAGAAATTCTATAGTGCTCCCACTCACTTCTTTGGAAATACAAGTTTCTCATAAACTTTGTATACACCCAAAACTTTGATCATCTTATCAAAGCATACATTCCAACTCCGAGATGCTTACTCCAGTCCCTAGAAGGATTGCTGGAGCTTTGCATACTTATTAGCATCTTTCAGGATTGACAAAACCTTCCGGTTTGTATCACATACAACCTTTCCTCAAAAAAAACGTTGAGGAAACAATGTTTTGACATCCTATCTGCAAGATTTCATAAATAATGCAGTAATCGCTAATATAATTCCAACAGACTCTTAGCATCGCTACGAGTGAGAAAGTCTCATCGTAGTCAACTCCTTGAACTTGTCGGAAAACATCTTAACGACAAGTCGAGCTTTCTTAATGGTGGAATTTACCATCATTGTCCGTCTTCCTTTTAAAATCCATCTGTACTCAACAGCCTCACGACCATCGAGTTGTTCTGTCAAAGTCTACACTTTGTTTCCATACATGGATCCTCTCTCAGATTTTATGGCCTCAAGCCATTTATCGGAATCCGGGCCCACCATCGCTTCTCCATAGCTCGTAGGTTCATTGTTGTCTAGCAACATGACTTCCAAGACAGGATTACGTACCACTCTGAAGTAGTATGCATCCTTGTCATCCCACGAGGTTTGGTAGTGACTTGATCTGAAGTTTCATGATCACTATCATAAGCTTCCACTTCAATTGGTGTAGGTGCCACAGGAACAACTCCTTGTGCTCTGCCACACACTAGTTGAAGAGACGGTTCAATAACCTCATCAAGTCTCCACCATCCTCCCACTCAATTCTTTCGAGAGAAACTTTTCCTCGAGAAAGGACCCGATTCTAGAAACAATCCCTTATTGCTTTCGGATCTGAGACAGGAGGTATACCCAACTGTTTTGGGTGTCCTATGAAGATGCATTTATCCTCTTTGGGTTCGAGCTTATCAGCCTGAAACTTTTTCACATAAGCATCGCAGCCCCAAACTTCTAAGAAATGACAGCTTAGGTTTCTCTAAACCATAGTTCATATGGTGTCATCTCATCAGAATTACGTGGTGCCCTATTTAAAGTGAATGTAGTTGTCTTTAATGCCTAACCCATAAAATATCGTGGTAATTCGATAAGAGACATCATGGTATGCATCATATCCAATAGGGTGCAGTTATGATGTTCGGACACACCATCACACTATGGTGTTCCAGGCTGTATTAGTTGTGAAACAATTTCCACAATGTCTTAATTCTGTGCCAAACTCGTAATTCAGATATTCATCTCTATGATCATATCATAGATATTTTATCCTCTTGTCACGACGATCTTTCAACTTCACCCTGAAATTACTTGAACCTTTCAATAATTCAGACTCGTGATTCATCAAGTAAATGTACTCAACATCTACTCAAATCACCTATGAAGTAAGAACATAACGATATCCACTACACGCCTCAGCACTCATTGGACTGCACACATCAAAATGTATTACTTCCAATAAGTTGCTTTCTAGTTCCATTTTACTGAAAACGAGGCTTTCAGTCATCTTGCCCATGTGGTATGATTTGCATGTCTCAAGTGATTCAAAATCAAGTGAGTCCAAACGGTCCATTTGCATGGAGTTTCTTCATGCATATACACCAATAGACATGGCTCGCATGTCTCAAACTTTTCAAAAACGAGTGAGCCCAAAGATCCATCAACATGGAGCTTCTTCATGCGTTTTACACCGATATGACTTACGTGGCAGTGCCACAAGTAGGTGGTACTATCATTACTATCCTATATCTTTTGGCATGAACATGTGTATCACTACGATCGAGATTCAATAAACCATTCATTTCAGGTGTAAGGCCATTGAAGGTATTATTCAAATAAACAGAGTAACCATTATTCTCTTTAAATGAATTACCGTATTGAGATAGACATAATCCAATCATGTCTATGCTCAACGCAAACACCAATCTCGATGGTAGAGGGAGCGTGCGATGCTTGATCATATCAACATTGGAAACACTTCCAACACATATCGTCAGCTCACCTTTAGCTAGTCTCCGTTTATTCCGTAGCTTTTATTTCGAGTTACTAACACTTAGCAACCGAACCGGTATCTAATACCCTGGTGCTACTAGGAGTACTAGTAAAGTACACATTAACACAATGTATATCCAAAATACTTCTATCAACCTTGCCAGCCTTCTCATCTACCAAGTATCTAGGGTAATTCTGCTCCAGTGGTTGTTCCCCTTATTACAGAAGCACTTAGTCTCGGGTTTGGGTTCAACCTTGGGTTTCTTCACTAGAGCAGCAGCTGATTTGCCCTTTCATGAAGTATCCCTTCTTGCCCTTGCCCTTCTTGAAACTAGTGGTTTCACCAACCACCAACAATTGATGCTCCTTCTTGATTTCTACTTTTGTGGTGTCAAACATCGCGAATATCTCAAGGATCATCATATATGTCCCTGATATATTATAGTTCATCACGAAGCTCTAGCAGCTTGGTGGTAATGACTTCGGAGAAACATCACTATCTCATCTGGAAGATCAACTCCCACTCGATTCAAATGATTGTTGTACTCAGACAATCTGAGCACAAGTTCAACAATCGAGCTTTTCTCCCTTAGTTTGCAGGCTAAGAAAATCGTCGGAGGTCTTATACCTCTTGACGTGGGCACGAGCCTGAAATCCCAATTTCAGCCCTCGAAACATCTCATATGTTTCGCGACGTTTTAACACGTCTTCGGTGCCTCAATTCTAAACCGTTTAACTGAACTATCACGTAGTTATCAAAATGTGTATGTCAGATGTTCGCAACATCCATAGACAACGTTCGAGGTTCAGCACACTGAGCGGTGCATTAAGGACATAAGCCTTCTATGAAGCAATGAGGACAAACCTCAGTTTACGGACCTAGTCCGCATAATTACTACTATCAACTTTCAACTAAAATTTTCTCTAGGAACATATCTAAACAGTAGAACTGAAGCGCGAGCTACGAAATAATTTGCGAAGACCTTTTGACTATGTTCAGGATAATTAAGTTCATCTTATGAACTCCCACTCAGATAGACATCCCTCTAGTCATCTAAGTGATTACATGATCTGAGTCAACTAGGCCGTGTCCGATCATCACGTGAGACGGACTAGTCATCATCGGTGAACATCTTCATGTTGATCGTATCTACCATACGACTCATGCTCGACCTTTCGGTCTCTTGTGTTCCGAGGCCATGTCTGTACATGCTAGGCTCGTCAAGTCAACCTAAGTGTTTCGCGTGTGTAAATCTGGCTTACACCCATTGTATGTGAACGTAAGAATCTATCACACCCGATCATCACGTGGTGCTTCGAAACGACGAACTTTCGCAACGGTGCACAGTTAGGGGGGACACCTTCTTGAAATTTTAGTGAGGGATCATCTTATTTACTACCGTCGTTCTAAGTAAACAAGATGTATAAACATGATAAACATCACATGCAATCAAATAATAGTGACATGATATGGCCAATATCATATAGCTCCTTTGATCTCCATCTTGGGGCTCCATGATCATCTTGTCACCGGCATGACACCATGATCTCCATCATCATGATCTCTATCATCGTGTCTTCATGAAGTTGTCTCGTCAACTATTACTTCTACTACTATAGCTAACGGTTAGCTGTAAAGTAAAGTAATTACATGACGTTTATGTTGACACGCAGGTCATAAATAAATTAAGACAACTCCTATGGCTCCTGCCGGTTGTCATACTCATCGACATGCAAGTCGTGATTCCTATTACAAGAACATGATCAATCTCATACATCACATATATCATTCATCACATCCTTTTGGCCATATCACATCACATAGCATACCCTGCAAAAACAAGTTAGACGTCCTCTAATTGTTGTTTGCATGTTTTACGTGGCTGCTATGGGTTTCTAGCAAGAACGTTTCTTACCTACGCAAAAACCACAACGTGATATGCCAATTGCTATTTACCCTTCATAAGGACCCTTTTCATCGAATCCGATCCGACTAAAGTGGGAGAGACAGACACCCGCCAGCCACCTTATGCAACTAATGCATGTCAGTCGGTGGAACCGGTCTCACGTAAGCGTATGTGTAAGGTTGGTCTGGGCCGCTTCATCCCATGATGCCGCCGAATCAAGATAAGACTAGTAACGGCAAGTAAATTGACAAAATCAATGCCCACAACTACTTTGTGTTCTACTCGTGCATAGAAACTACGCATAGACCTAGCTCATGATGCCACTGTTGGGGAACGTAGCAATTAAAAAATTCCTACGTGTCACCAAGATCAATATATGGAGTCATCTAGCAACGAGGGAGGAGTGGATCTACATACCCTTGTAGATCGCGTGCGGAAGCGTTCAAGAGAACGGGGTTGATGGAGTCGTACTCGTCGTGATCCAAATCACCGATGATCCTAGCGCTGAACGGACGGCACCTCCGCGTTCAACACACGTACGGAGCAGCGACGTCTCCTCCTTCTTGATCCATCAAGGGGGGAGGAGAGGTTGATGGAGATCCAGCAGCACGACGGCGTGGTGGTGGAAGTAGCGGGATTCCAACAGGGCTTCGCCAAGCGCTGCGGGAGGAGGGAGATGTGTCATGGGAGGGAGAGGGAGGCGCCAGGGCTCAGGTATGGCTGCCCTCCCTTTCCCCACTATATATAGGGCCAAGGGAGAGGGGGGCGCAGCCTTTGGCCCTTCCTCCAAGGAAGGGTGCGGCCAGGGAGGAGTCCCTCCTCCCCAAGGCACCTCGGAGGTGCCTTCCCCTTTTAGGACTCTTCCTTTCCCTCTTCTCTTGGCGCATGGGCCTCTTGGGGCTGGTGCCCTTGGCCCATATAGGCCAAGGCGCACCCCCTACAGCCCATGTGGCCCCCCGGGGCAGGTGGCCCCACCCGGTGGACCCCCGGGACCCTTCCGGTGGTCCCGGTACAATACCGGTGACCCCGAAACTTGTCCCGATGGCCGAAATAGCACTTCCTATATATAATTCTTTACCTCCGGACCATTCCGGAACTCCTCGTGATGTCTGGGATCTCATCCGGGACTCCGAACAACTTTCGGGTTACCGCATACTAATATCTCTATAACCCTAGCGTCACCGAACCTTAAGTGTGTAGACCCTACGGGTTCGGGAGACATGCAGACATGACCGAGATGACTCTCCGGTCAATAACCAACAGCGGGATCTGGATACCCATGTTGGCTCCCACATGTTCCACGATGATCTCATCGGATGAACCACGATGTCAAGGACTTAATCAATCCCGTATACAATTCCCTTTGTCTATCGGTACGACACTTGCCCGAGATTCGATCGTCGGTATCCCGATACCTTGTTCAATCTCGTTACCGGCAAGTCTCTTTACTCGTTCCGTAACACATCATCCCGTGATCAACTCCTTGATCACATTGTGCACATTATGATGATGTCCTACCGAGTGGGCCCAGAGATACCTCTCCGTTTACACGGAGTGACAAATCCCAGTCTTGATTCGTGCCAACCCAACAGACACTTTCGGAGATACCTGTAGTGTACCTTTATAGCCGCCCAGTTACGTTGTGACGTTTGGCACACCCAAAGCACTCCTATGGTATCCGGGAGTTGCACAATCTCATGGTCTAAGGAAATGATACTTGACATTAGAAAAGCTTTAGCATACGAACTACATGATCTTGTGCTAGGCTTAGGATTGGGTCTTGTCCATCACATAATTCTCCTAATGATGTGATCCCGTTATCAATGACATCCAATGTCCATGGTCAGGAAACCATAACCATCTATTGATCAACGATCTAGTCAACTAGAGGCTTACTAGGGACATGGTGTTGTCTATGTATCCACACATGTATCTGAGTTTCCTATCAATACAATTCTAGCATGGATAATAAACGATTATCATGAACAAGGAAATATAATAATAACTAATTTATTATTGCCTCTAGGGCATATTTCCAACAATGCATAGCAGCGAGAGGGGAGAGTGTTGTCCACGTACACTCGTAGACCGAAAGCGGAAGCATTAGCACAACGCGGTTGATGTAGTCGTACGTCTTCACGATCCGACCGATCAAGTACCGAACGCGCGGCACCTCCGAGTTCTGCACACGTTCAACTCGATGACGTCCCTCGAACTCCGATCCAGCCGAGCTTTGAGGGAGAGTTCCATCAGTACGACGGCGTGTTGACGATGATGATGTTCTACCGACGCAGGGCTTCGCCTAAGCACCGCTACGATATGACCGAGGTGGATTATGGTGGAGAGGGGCACCGCACACGGTTAAGAGATCCAAAGGATCAATTGTTGTGTCTTTGGGGTGCCCCCTGCCCCGTATATAAAGGAGTGGAGGAGGGGGAGGCCGGCCTTCTCTATGGCGCGCCCTAGGGGAGTCCTACTCCCGGTGGGAGTAGGATTCCCCCTTTCCTAGTAGAACTAGGAGCCCTTCCAAGTACTAGGAGTAGGAGGGAAGGAAAGGGAAGGGAAAAGGAGAAGGAAGGAAGGGGGCGCCCCCCCCCTCCCTAGTCCAATTCGGACCAGCCCATGGGGAGGGGTGCGGCCAGCCTTTGAGGCCTTTCTCTCCTTTCCCGTATGGCCCATTAAGGCCCAATACAAATTCCCGTAACTCCCCGGAACTACCGAAAATACCCGAAACACTCGAAACCTTTTCGATGTCCGAATATAGTCGTCCAATATATCGATCTTTACGTCTCGACTATTTCGAGACTCCTCGTCATGTCCCTGATCTCATCCGGGACTCCGAACTCCTTCGGTACATCAAAACACATAAACTCATAATATAACCGTCATCGAACTTTAAGCGTGCGGACCCTACGGGTTCGAGAACTATGTAGACATGACCGAGACACGTCTCCGGTCAATAACCAATAGCGGAACCTGGATGCTCATATTGGCTCCTACATATTCTACGAAGATCTTTATCGGTCAAACCGCATAACAACATACGTTGTTCCCTTTGTCATCGGTATGTTACTTGCCCGAGATTCGATCGTTGTTATCTCAATACCTAGTTCAATCTTGTTACCGGCAAGTCTCTTTACTCGTTCCGTAACACATCATCCCGCAACTAACTCATTAGTTGCAATGCTTGCAAGGCTTATAGTGATGTGCATTACCGAGTGGACCCAGAGATACCTCTCCGACAATCGGAGTGACAAATCCTAATCTCGAAATACGCCAACCCAACAAGTACCTTCGGAGACACCTGTAGAGCACCTTTATAATCACCCAGTTACGTTGTGACGTTTGGTGGCACACAAAGTGTTCCTCCAGTAAACGGGAGTTGCATAATCTCATAGTCATAGGAACATGTATAAGTCATGAAGAAAGCGATAGCAACAAACTAAACAATCAAGTGCTAAGCTAACGGAATGGGTCAAGTCAATCACATCATTCTCCTAATGATGTGATCCCGTTAATCAAATGACAACTCATGTCTATGGTTAGGAAACATAACCATCTTTGATCAACGAGCTAGTCAAGTAGAGGCATACTAGTGACACTCTGTTTGTCTATGTATTCACACATGTATTATGTTTCCGGTTAATACAATTCTAACATGAATAATAAACATTTATCATGATATAAGGAAATAAATAATAACTTTATTATTGCCTCTAGGGCATATTTCCTTCAGTCTCCCACTTGCACTAGAGTCAATAATCTAGTTCACATTGCCATGTGATTTAACATCAATAGTTCACATCACCATGTGATTAACACCCATAGTTCACATTGTCATGTGACCAACACCCAAAGGGTTTACTAGAGTCAATAATCTAGTTCACATCGCTATGTGATTAATACCCAAAGAGTACTAAGGTGTGATCATGTTTTTCTTGTGAGGGAAGTTTAGTCAACGGGTCTGCCACATTCAGATCCGTATGTATTTTGCAAATTTCTATGTCAATAATGCTCTGCACGGAGCTACTCTAGCTAATTTCTCCCACTTTCAATATGTATCCAGATTGAGACTTAGAGTCATCTGGATCAATGTCAAAACTTGCATCGATGTAACCCTTTGCGATGAACCTTTTGTCACCTCCATAATCGAGAAACATATCCTTATTCCACTAAGGATAATTTGGACCAATGTCCAGTGATCTACTCCTAGATCACTATTGTACTCCCTTGCCAAACTCAGGGCAGGGTATACAATAGGTCTGGTACACAGTATGGCATACTTTATAGAACCTATGGCTGAGGCATAGGGAATGACTTTCATTCTCTCTCTATCTTCTGCCGTGGTTGGGTTTTGAGTCTTACTCAACTTCACACCTTGTAACACAGGCAAGAACTCTTTTTTTGACTGTTCCATTTTGAACTACTTCAAAATCTTGTCAAGGTATGTACTCATTGAAAAACTTATCAAGCATCTTGATCTATCTCTATAGATCTTGATGCTCAATATGTAAGCAGCTTCATCGAGGTCTTTCTTTGAAAAACTCCTTTCAAACATTCCTTTATGCTTTGCAGAATAATTCTACATTATCTCCGATCAACAATATGTCATTCACATATACTTATCAGAAATGTTGTAGTGCTCCCACTCACTTTCTTGTAAATACAGGCTTCACCACAAGTCTGTATAAAACTATATGCTTTGATCAACTTATCAAAGCGTATATTCCAACTCCGAGATGCTTGCACCAGTCCATAGATGGATCACTGGAGCTTGCATATTTTGTTAGCACCTTTAGGATTGACAAAACTTTCTTGTTGCATCATATACAACTCTTCTTTAATAAATCTATTAAGGAATGTAGTTTTGTTTATCCATTTGCCAGATTTTATAAAATGTGGCAATTGCTAACATGATTCAGATAGACTTAAGCATAGATACGAGTGAGAAACTCTCATCGTAGTCAACACCTTGAACTTGTCGAAAACCTTTTGCGACAATTCTAGCTTTGTAGATAGTAACACTACTATCAGCGTCCGTCTTCCTCTTGAAGATCCATTTAATCTCAATTGCTTGCCGATCAACGGGCAAGTCAACCAAAGTCCACACTTTGTTCTCATATATGGATCCCATCTCAGATTTCATGGCCTCAAGCCATTTCACGGAATCTGGGCTCATCATCGCTTCCTCATAGTTCGTAGGTTCGTCATGGTCAACTAACATGACCTCCAGAATAGAATTACCGTACCACTCTGGTGCGGATCTCACTCTGTTTTACCTACGAGATTCGGTAGTAACTTGATCTGAAGTTACATGATCATCATCATTAGCTTCCTCACTAATTGGTGTAGTAGTCACAGGAACAGATTTTTGTGATGAACTACTTTCCAATAAGGGAGTAGGTACAGTTACCTCATCAAGTTTTACTTTCCTCCCACTCACTTCTTTTGAGAGAAACTCCTTCTCTAGAAAGGATCCATTCTCAGCAACGAATATCTTGCCTTCGGATCTGTGATAGAATGTGTACCCAACATTTTCTTTTGGGTATCCTATGAAGACGCACTTCTCCGATTTGGGTTTGAGCTTATCAGGTTGAAACTTTTTCACATAAGCATTGCAACCTCAAACTTTAAGAAACGACAGCTTAGGTTTCTTGCCAAACCATAGTTATACGGTGTCGTTTCAACGGATTTAGTTGGTGCCCTATTTAACGTGAATGTAGCTGTCTCTAATGCATAACCCCAAAATGATAGTGGTAAATTGGTAAGAGACATCATAGATCGCACCATATCTAATAAAGTACGGTTATGATGTTTGGACACACCATTACACTGTGGTGTTCCAGGTGGCGTGAGTAGTGAAACTATTTCACATTGTTTTAACTGAAGGCCAAACTCGTAACTCAAATATTTTACTTCTGCGATCATATCGTAGAAACTTTTATTTTTGTTACGATGATTCTCCACTTCACTCTGAAATTCTTTGAACTTTTCAACTGTTTCAGACTTGTGTTTCATTAAGTAGATATATCCATATCTGCTCAAATCATCTGTGAAGGTCAGAAGATAACGATACTTGCCGTGAGCCTTAACACTCATCGGACCGCATACATCAGTATGTATTATTTGCAATAAGTCAGTTGCTCGCTCCATTGTTCCGGAGAACGAAGTCTTAGTCATCTTGCCCATGAGGCATGGTTCACAAGCATCAAGTGATTCATAATCAAGTGATTCCAAAAGTCCATCAGCATGGAGTTTCTTCATGCGCTTTACACCAATATGACCTAAACGGCAGTGCCACAAATAAGTTGCACTATCATTATTAATTTTGCATCTTTTGGTTTCAATATTATGAATATGTGTATCACTATGATCGAGATCCAACGAACCATTTTCATTGGGTGTGTAACCATATAAGGTTTTATTCATGTAAACAGAACAACAATTTATTCTCTTACTTAAATGAATAACCGTATTGCAATAAACATGATCAAATCATATTCATGCTCAACGCAAACACCAAATAACACTTATTTAGGTTCAACACTAATCCCGAAAGTATAGGGAGTGTGCGATGATGATCATATCAATCTTGGAACCACTTCCAACACACATCGTCACTTCATCCTTAACTAGTCTCTGTTCATTCTGCAACTCCCGTTTCGAGTTACTACTCTTAGCAACTGAACCAGTATCAAATACCGAGGGGTTGCTACGAACACTAGTAAAATACACATCAATAATCTGTATATCAAATATACCTTTGTTCACTTTGCCATCCTTCTTATCCCCCAAATACTTGGGGCAGTTCCGCTTCCAGTGACCAGTCCCTTTGCAGTAGAAGCACTTAGTATCAGGCTTAGGACCAGACTTGGGCTTCTTCACTTGAGCATCAACTTGCTTGCCGTTCTTCTTGAGGTTCCCCTTCTTCCCTTTGCCCTTTTCTTGAAACTAGTGGTCTTGTCTACCATCAACACTTGATATTTTTCTTGATTTCTACCTTTGTTGATTTCAGCATTACGAAGATCTTGGGAATCGTTTCCGTTATCCCTTGCATATCATAGTTCATCACGAAGTTCTACTAACTTGGTGATGGTGACTAGAGAATTCTGTCAATCAATATCTTATCTGGAAGATTAATTCCCACTTGATTCAAGCGATTGTAGTACCCAGACAATCTGAGTACATGCTCACTGCTTGAGCTATTCTCCTCCATCTTTTTAGCTATAGAACTTGTTGGAGACTTCATATCTCTCAACTCGGGTATTTGCTTGAAATATTAACTTCAACTCGTGGAACATCTCATATGGACCATGACATTCAAAACGTCTTTGAAGTCCCGATTCTAAGCCGTTAAGCATGGTGCACTAAATTATCAAGTAGTCATCATATTGAGCTAGCCAAACATTTATAACGTCTGCATCTACTCCCGCAATAGGTCTGTCACCTAGCGGTGCGTCAAAGACATAATTCTTCTGTGCAGCAATGAGGATAATCCTCAGATCACGGATCCAATCGGCATCATTGCTACGAACATTTTTCAACATAATTTTTCTCTAGGAACACAATAAACTGGGAGCAACATCGCGAGCTATTGATCTGCAGCATAGATATGCTAATACTACCAGGACTAAGTTCATGATAAATTAAAGTTCAATTAATCATATTACTTAAGAACTCCCACTTAGACAGACATCCCTCTAATATTCTAAGTGATCACGTGATCCATATCAACTAAACCATGTCCGATCATCACGTGAGATGGAGTAGTTTCAATGGTGAACATCACTATGTTGATCATATCTACTATATGATTCATGCTCGACCTTTCGGTCTCCGTGTTCCGAAGTCATATCTGTTATATGCTAGGATCGTCAAGTTTAACCTGAGTATTCCGCGTGTGCAACTGTTTTGCACCCATTGTATTTGAACATAGAGCCTATCACACCCGATCATCACGTGGTGTCTCAGCATGAAGAACTTTCGCAACGGTGCATACTCAGAGAGAACACTTATACTTTGATAATTTAGTGAGGGATCATCTTATAATGCTACCGTCAATCAAAGCAAGATAAGATGCATAAAAGATAAACATCACTTGCAATCAATATAAGTGATATGATATGGCCATCATCATCTTGTGCTTGTGATCTCCATCTCCGAAGCACCTCCATGATCACCATCGTCACCGGCGCGACACCTTGATCTCCATCGTAGCATCGTTGTCGTTTCGCCAATCTTATGCTTCTACGACTATCGCTACCGCTTAGTGATAAAGTAAAGCATTACAGGGCAATTGCATTGCATACAATAAAGCGACAACCATATGGCTCCTGCCAGTTGCCGATAACTCGGTTACAAAACATGATCATCTCATACAATAAAATTTAGCATCATGTCTTGACCATATCACATCACAACATGCCCTGCAAAAACAAGTTAGACGTCCTCTACTTTGTTGTTGCAAGTTTTACGTGGCTGCTACGGGCTTAGCATGAACCGTTCTTACCTACGCATCAAAACCACAACGATAGTTTGTCAAGTTGGTGCTGTTTTAACCTTCGCAAGGACCGGGCGTAGCCACACTTGGTTCAACTAAAGTTGGAGAAACTGACACCCACCAGCCACCTATGTGCAAAGCACGTCGGTAGAACCAGTCTCGCGTAAGCGTACGCGTAATGTCGGTCCGGGCCGCTTCATCCAACAATACCGCCAAACTAAAGTATGACATGTTGGTAAGTAGTATGACTTGTATCACCCACAACTCACTTGTGTTCTACTCGTGCATATGACATCTACGCATAAAACCTGGCTCGGATGCCACTGTTGGGGAACGTAGTAATTTCAAAAATTTCCCTACGCACACGCAAGATCATGGTGATGCATAGCAACGAGAGGGGAGAGTGTTGTCCATGTACCCTCGTAGACCGAAAGCGGAAGCGTTAGCACAACACGGTTGATGTAGTCGTACGTCTTCACGATCCGACCGATCAAGTACCGCACGCACGGCACCTCCGAGTTCTGCACACGTTCAACTCGATGACGTCCCTCGAACTCCGATCCAGCCGAGCTTTGAGGGAGAGTTCCATCAGTACGACGGCGTGTTGACGATGATGATGTTCTACCGACGCAGGGCTTCGCCTAAGCACCGCTACGATATGACCGAGGTGGATTATGGTGGAGAGGGGCACCGCACACGGTTAAGAGATCCAAAGGATCAATTGTTGTGTCTTTGGGGTGCCCCCTGCCCCGTATATAAAGGAGTGGAGGAGGGGGGGGCCGGCCTTCTCTATGGCGCGCCCTAGGGGAGTCCTACTCCCGGTGGGAGTAGGATTCCCCCTTTCCTAGTAGAACTAGGAGCCCTTCCAAGTACTAGGAGTAGGAGGGAAGGAAAGGGAAGGGAAAAGGAGAAGGAAGGAAGGGGGCGCCCCCCTCCCTAGTCCAATTCGGACCAGCCCATGGGGAGGGGTGTGCCAGCCTTTGAGGCCTTTCTCTCCTTTCCCGTATGGCCCATTAAGGCCCAATACGAATTCCCGTAACTCCCCGGTACTCCCGAAAATACCCGAATCACTCGGAACCTTTCCGATGTCTGAATATAGTCATCCAATATATCGATCTTTACGTCTTGACCATTTCGAGACTCCTCGTCATGTCCTTGATCTCATCCGGGACTCCGAGCTCCTTCGGTACATCAAAACACATTAACTCATAATATAACCGTCATCGAACTTTAAGCGTGCGGACCCTACGGGTTCGAGAACTATGTAGACATGACCGAGACACGTCTCTGGTCAATAACCAATAGCGGAACCTGGATGCTCATATTGGCTCCTACATATTCTACGAAGATCTTTATCGGTCAAACCGCATAACAACATACGTTGTTCCCTTTGTCATCGGTATGTTACTTGCCCGAGATTCGATCGTTGGTATCTCAATACCTAGTTCAATCTCGTTACCGGCAAGTCTCTTTACTCGTTCCGTAACACATCATCCCGCAACTAACTCATTAGTTGCAATGCTTGCAAGGCTTATAGTGATGTGCATTACCGAGTGGGCCCAGAGATACCTCTCCGACAATCGGAGTGACAAATCCTAATCTCGAAATACGACAACCCAACAAGTACCTTCGGAGACACCTGTAGAGCACCTCTATAATCACCCAGTTACGTTGTGACGTTTGGTGGCACACAAAGTGTTCCTCCGGTAAATGGGAGTTGCATAATCTCATAGTCATAGGAACATGTATAAGTCATGAAAAAAGCAATAGCAACAAACTAAACGATCAAGTGCTAAGCTAACGGAATGGGTCAAGTCAATCACATCATTCTCCTAATGATGTGATCTCGTTAATAAAATGACAACTCATGTCTATGGTTAGGAAACATAACCATCTTTGATCAACGAGCTAGTCAAGTAGAGGCATACTAGTGACACTCTGTTTGTCTATGTATTCACACATGTATTATGTTCCCGGTTAATACAATTCTAGCATGAATAATAAACATTTATCATGATATAAGGAAATAAATAATAACTTTATTATTGCCTCTAGGGCATATTTCCTTCATATATTCGGACACCGGAAGTGTTTTGGGTGATTTCGAAGAAAACCGGAGTGCCGGAGGGGTTACCGGAACCCCTCGGGGAAGTATTGGGCCTTAGTGGGCCTTAGGGGAGAGAGAGGGCAGCAGCCCAGGAGGTGGCGCCCCCGCCCCCAAGGTGAGTCTGAGTAGGACTAGGGGAGGGGGGGCGGCCCTTCTTTCCCTCCCCCTCTTCCTCTCTTTCCTTCCCCCTTCCTCCTTCCTAGTAGGACTAGGAAAGGATGAATCTTACTCCTACTAGGAGGAGGATTCCTCCTCTCCTTGGGCGCCGCTAGGGCCGGCCGGCCTCCCCCTTGCTCCTTTATATACGGGGGCAGGGGGGCCCTAGAACACACAAGTTGATTGTTCCAAGCCGGACGCGGTGCCCCCTTCACCATAATCCACCTCGGTCATATCGTAACGATGCTTAGGCGAAGCCCTGTTTCAGTAGCAACATCATTACCGTCATCACGCCGTCATGCTGAAGAAGCTCTCCCTCGAAGCTCTACTGGATCGTGAGTTCGTGGGACGTCACCGAGCCGAACGTGTGCAGATCGCGGAGGTGACGTACCTTCGGTGCTGGGATCGAATGATCATGAAGACGTACGACTACATCAACCGCATTGTCATAACGATGATACTCTCCCCTCTCGTTGCTATGCATGACCATGATCTTGCGTGTGCGTAGAATTTTTTGAAATTACTGCGTTACCCAACAGTGGCATCAGAGCTAGGTTTATGCGTAGATGTTATATGCATGAGTAGAACCAAAGGAGTTATGGGCGTGGGTATATACATATTGCTTGCCGTCACTAGTTGATTCTTGATTCGGCGGCATTGTTGGATGAAGTGGCCCAGACCGACATTACGTGTACGCTTACGCGAGACTAGTTCTACCGACGTGCTTCGCACACAGGTGGCTGATGGGTGTCAGTTTCTCCAACTTTAGTTGAATCGGATTCAATGAATAGAGTTCTTTCTGAAGATCAAAAAGCAATCACTATACCACGTTGTGGTTTTTGATGCGTAGGTAAGAACGGTTCCTGCTCAGCCTGTAGCAGCCACGTAAAACTTACAACAACAAAATAGAGGACGTCTAACTTATTTTTGCAGGGCATGTTGTGATGTGATATGGTCAAGACATGATGCTAAATTTTATTCTATGAGATGATCATGTTTTGTAACACAGTTATCGGCAACTGGCAGGAGCCATATGGTTGTCGCTTTATTGTATGAAATGCAATCGCCATGTAATTGCTTTACTTTATCACTAAGCGGTAGCAATAGTCGTAGAAGCAATAGTTGGCGAGACGACAACGATGCTTCGATGGAGATCAAGGTGTCAAGCCGGTGACGATGGTGATCATGACGGTGCTTTGGAGATGGAGATCAAAGGCACAAGATGATGATGGCCATTCATATCACTTATATTGATTGCGTGTGATGTTTATCCTTTATGCATCTTATTTTGCTTAGTTCGGCGGTAGTATTATAAGATGATCTCTCACTAAATTTCAAGGTACGAGTGGTCTATTCTTACTAAATCTTGATAGTAGTGATACACATGTTCATAGTATTGAAGTCAAAAGATGCAGAGTTGATAATGATAGTGCACCTTATTTGTGGCACTGCCGTTTAGGTCATATTGGTGTAAAGCGCATGAAGAAACTCTATTCTGATGGACTTCTGAAATCACTTGATTATGAATCACTTGGTACATGCGAACCATGCCTCATGGGCAAGATGACTAAAACTCCTTTCTCCGGAACAATGGAGCGAGCAACAGAGTTATTGGAAATCATACATACTGATGTATGTGGTCCAATGAACATTGAAGCTCGCGGCGGATATCATTATTTTCTCACCTTCACGGATGATTTGAGCAGATATGGGTATATCTACTTGATGAAACATAAGTCTGAAACATTTGAAAAGTTCACTGTGAAGTGGAAAATTATCGTAACAAGAAAATCAAGTTTCTATGATCTGATCGTGGAGGTGAATATTTGAGTTATGAGTTTGGACTTCATTTGAAACAATGTGGAATACTTTCACAACTCACGCCACATGGAACACCACAGCGTAATGGTGTGTCCGAACGTCGTAATCATACTTTACTAGATATGGTGTGATCTATGATGTCTCTCACTGATTTACCGCTATCGTTTTAGGGTTACGCTTTAGAGACAGCTGCATTCATATTAAATAGGGCATCATCTAAATCCGTCGAGACGACACCTTATGAACTGTGGTTTGGCAAGAAACTCAAGTTGTCGTTTCTTAAAGTTTGAGGTTGCGATGCTTATGTGAAAAAGTTTCAACCTGATAAGCTCGAACCCAAATCGGAGAAATGTGTCTTCATAGGATACCCAAAGGAGACTGTTGGGTACACCTTCTATCACAGATCCGAAGGCAAGATATTTGTTGCTAAGAATGGATCCTTTCTAGAGAAGGAGTTTTTCTCGAAAGAAGTAAGTGGGAGGAAAGTAGAACTTGACGAGGTAATTGTACCTTCTCCCTTATCGGAAAGTAGTTCATCACTGAAATCAGTTCTAGTGATTCCTACACCAGTAAGTGAGGAAGCTAATGATAATGATCATGAAACTTCGGATCAAGTTACTACCGAACCTCGTAGGTCAACCAGAGTAAGATCCGCACCATAGTGGTACGGTAATCCTGTTCTGGAAGTCATGTTACTTGACCATGACGAACCTATGAACTATGAGGAAGCGATGATGAGCCCAGATTCCGCAAAATGGATTGAGGCCATGAAATCTGAGATGGGATCCATGTATGAGAACAAAGTATGGACTTTGGTTGACTTGCCCGTTGATCGGCAGGCCATAGAAAATAAATGGATCTTCAAGAAGAAGACTGACGCGACGATAATGTTGCTGTCTACAAAGCTCGACTTGTTGCAAAAGGTTTTCGACAAGTTCAAGGAGTTGACGAAGATGAGACCTTCTCACCTATAGCGATGCTTAAGTCTGTCCGAATCAAGTTAGCAATTGCCGCATTTTATGGTTATGAAATTTGGCAAATGGATGTCAAAACTGCATTCCTTGATGGATACCTTAAAGAAGAGTTGTATATGACGCAACCAGAAGGTTTTATTGATCCAAAAGGTGCTAACAAAGTGTGCAAGCTCCAGCAATCCATTTATGGACTGGTGCAAGCCTCTCGGAGTTGGAATATACGCTTTGATAGTGTGATCAAAGCATATGGTTTTGTACAGACTTTTGGAGAAGCCTGTATGTACAAGAAAGTGAGTGGGAGCTCCGTAGCATTTCTGATATTATATGTAGATGACATATTGTTGATCGGAAATGATACTGAATTTATGAATAGCATAAAAGGAATAAAGGATACTTGAATAAGAATGTTTCAATGAAAGACCTTGATGAAGCTGCTTATATATTGGGCATCAAGATCTATAGAGATAGATCAAGACGCTTGATTAGACTTTCACAAAGCACATACCTTGATAAAGTTTTGAAGACGTTCAAAATGGATCAGGCAAAGAAAGGGTTCTTGCCTGTATTACAAGGTGTGAAGTTGAGTCAGACTCAATGCCCGACCACTGCAGAAGATAGAGAGAAAATGAAAGGTGTTCCCTATGCTTCAGCCATAGGCTCTATCATGTATGCAATGTTGTGTATCAGACCTGATGTGTGCCTTGCTATAAGTTTAGCAGGGAGGTACCAAAGTAATTCAGGAGTGGACCATTGGACAACGGTCAAGAACATCCTGAAATACCTGAAAAGGACTAAGGATATGTTTCTCATATATGGAGGTGACAAAGAGCTCGTCGTAAACGGTTACGTCGATGCAAACTTTGACACTGGTCCAGATGACTCTAAGTCACAAACCGGATATGTATTTTTATTAAATGGTGGAGCTGTCAGTTGATGCATTTCCAAGCAGAGCGTCGTGGTGGGATCTACATGTGAAGCGGAATACATAGCTGCTTCGGAAGCAGCAAATGAAGGAGTCTGGATGGAGGAGTTCATATCCGATCTAGGTGTCATACCTAGTGCATCGGGTCCAATGAAAATCTTTTGTGACAATACTGGTGCAATTGACTTGGCAAAGGAATCCAGATTTCACAAGAGAACCAAGCACATCAAGAGATGCTTCAATTTCATCCGCGATCAAGTCAATAAGGGAGACATAGAGATTTACAAGATACATACGGATATGAATGTTGCAGACCCGTTGACTAAGCCTCTCTCACGAGCAAAACATGATCAGCACCAAGACTCCATGGGTGTTAGAATCATTACAATGTAATCTAGATTATTGACTCTAGTGCAAGTGGGAGACTGAAGGAAATATGCCCTAGAGGCAATAATAAAATTTTTATTTATATTTTCTTATATCATGATAAATGTTTATTATTCATGCTAGAATTGTATTAACCGGAAACTTAGTAAATGTGTGAATACATAGACAAATAGAGTGTCACTAGCTTGCCTCTACTTGACTAGCTCGTTGAATCAACTAGATGATACCATGCGCATTGCTGCGGGAACCCATGATCACAAAAAGTTTAAACAAATGTGAGAGAAATAAAAGTGTTACTGTTTTCTTAACACAAAGTGTTATGTATTATTGTAAAAAGTGCGAGAACAGGAAATATATATAACAGATATGTGATTCCTGCAAAAAAAACTTGGATAGAATGACATAAGAGCTTCTAATACTAATTAAAATATGCTGGTTTTTCGTATGCTATTTTATTTCAATATAAATCAAATGGATATCACCTTCGTTATCATCAATACTCTGCAACTGAAAAAACTTGAAGGTCCATTCATCGCATATCATCAATATTGATTTGGAAAAAAGTCTCCTGAGTTATCGGGTCTAAGCATACTGTGAAATAGGCTTTTGGTACCTTACACCACCAATTTGTTTGAAATCAAGCTATAATCCTTAACATAAGCTATGCACACGGTAAAAAAGAAATACATTACCTTTTGATGACTGATGCACACCCGGAAGGCATTAATGATTACTCTAACATAGGTGTGTTGACAGTGAATTGCGTCTTGGATGGAGCTGCGCGCAAAGAGGATGGCATTAACATAAGCAGTAATATATGTTTGCAATAGAGTGGACTCTATTCCTCGATCGACATCCATGCAGGAAAAAATGTGAACAACAACCAAATGTTCATACCAAATATATATGCTTGGTTGACCAATTATAGGAGAAGCTGGAGCAAAATTGGCCACCACCTGTCAGAATAGAATACATCCATCAATGTTCACACCGCTATTGTAAAATAGGCTGATTCAAGTGACACGTTAGAAATTGTGTTAGCAGTTAGTATAACAACGATCCAAATATTGACCCCTGCTAGCTGCATCGTCTGAAAGGAAGTAGAAAAAACATGTTTGCAACTTGCATACGACTGGAATGGCATTACTGTTAAAACTAAAATACCTGCTATTCATCAACGGAACTTGAGAATATAAATATTTTTTTTGACATCCGGTAGCCCCAAGACTCTGATTGCAAACAAAATAACATAGGCAAAAATGCACGACGAAATGTTAGTGATCAACTGGATCAGATGAAGAAACAGAAGCTATATAAACAGGACAACCACCCACCACAAAATCATGGCATATCGCTCAGATATACCATCTTGACTTAATCCGTTGAAAAATTTCACATGACAGAGAGAAAGCCGCTAATATGAGAGATGCTAGACATCACAGTGGGTGCTGTTGCAGGTCTTTAGGTCATGGCGGGGCGTCTAGGAGGCGAGGAGTATGGAGGAGTCGTAATCCAGGACCACGAGCGGAAGGTGGCTGGAAGATGAACATGAAAACAAAGTGCATAATATGGTAACAAATATGTGGCCTCCCGTCGGTTTGTAGAAGAGGAAAGGAAAATGGGAGTAAATGAGATAGAAGCCAAAGAGCTTCACATGATGCCACTGAAAAATGAGAACGGGGCAGACGAACCGTGGAGAAGAGATGGACGCGAGCTGCAGCTGAATGGGCCAAAGGACGGGCTTGCTTCCACGGACGTTAGTTCCTTTAAGGCTGGAAAGTTACAAACGTTTAGCTCTGTTCAGGCTGAAAATCTACGGTTGATTGTAGAAGTAAAAGAAAAAAATGACGTGGCATAACTGCAAGTTAGTGGGGAGAAGGGGTGGGCCTGCTGATGTGGCATAGCTGCATGTTGAGAGAAATCATGTAGTGGGGGTCTCCTATTTAGATATAGAAGATGATGGTTATGTTTCCTAACCATAGACATGAGCTGTCATTTGATTAACGGGATCACATCATTAGAGAATGATGTGATTGACTTGACCCATCCGTTAGCTTAGCACGATGATCATTTAGTTTGTTGCTATTGCTTTCTCCATAACTATACATGTTACTATGACTATGAGATCATGCAACTCCCGAATACCGGAGGAACACTTTGTGTGCTACCAAACATCACAACGTAACTGAGTGATTATAAAGGTGCTCTACATGTGTCTCCAATGTTGTTTGTTGAGTTGTCATGGATCAAGATTGGGATTTGTCACTCCGATTGTCGGAGAGGTATCTCTAGGCCCTCTCGGTAATGTACATCACAATAAGCCTTGCAAGCAATGTAGCTAATGAGTTAGTTACGGGATGTAACGTTACAGAACGAGTAAAGAGACTTGCCGGTAACGAGATTGAACTAGGTATTGAGATACCGACGATCGAATCTCGGGCAAGTAACATACCGATGACAAAGGGAACAACGTATGTTGTTATGCGGTTTGACCGATAAAGATCTTCGTAGAATATGTAGGAACCAATATGAGCATCCAGGTTCCGCCATTGGTTATTGACCGGAGATGAGTCTCGGTCATGTCTACATAGTTCTCAAACCTGTAGGGTCCGCATGCTTAACGTTCGGTGACGATCGGTATTATGAGTTTATGTGTTTTGATGTACCGAAGGTAGTTCATAGTCCCGGATTTGATCACGGACATTACGAGGAGTCTCGAAATGGTCGATACATAAAGATTGATATATTGGACGGCTATATTCGGACACCGAAAGTGTTCCGGATGATTTTAGAGAAAACCGGAGTGCCGGAGGGGTTACCGGAACCCCCAGGGAAGTATTGGGTCTTAGTGGGCCTTAGGGGAGAGAGAGGGCAACAGCCCAGGAGGTTAGGGAAGGGGGAAGGGGGAAGGAAAGAGAGGCAGAACCCCCCCTGACGGTAGCAACATCATCACCATCATCACGCCGTCGTGCTGACGAAGCTCTACTGGATCGTGAGTTCGCGGGACGTCACCGAGCCGAATGTGTGTAGATCGCAGAGGTGCCGTACCTTCGGTGCTGGGATCGGTCGATCGTGAAGACGTATGACTACATCATAACGCTTCCGCTTACGGTCTACGAGGGTACGTAGATGATACTCTCCCCTCTCGTTGCTATGCATCACCATGATCTTGTGTGTGTAGGTAATTTTTTGAAATTACTGCGTTACCCAACAACCCCGGATCTAAGTGTCTCGGTCCATGTCTCGTAGGGTCTTCAAGTTCTCCAGCGTCAGTGCATTGGGGGTAGTGGTGGCGATGTGAATAATTCCTCCTCGGCTTTCCCCTTGTTGATGTCCTTACTCAAATTGGTGTTGACGAGTAGGAGGAGGATGCTATCGATCATCGGACACTTGGTCGGGCGTGATGAACGTTTGTTCACGGCGAGTGGAGGGGATGGCATTGCAGTGTGTTTTTGTTACCAAGTTCCATTTTCATTCGATGTAGATCGGCTAGATACGACTCCGCCCAAAACTTGTGATGTTTGTGTCCCCCTATCTGTTTGTTCGGAGTTGGCATTATCTTCTGGCCCTTCTTTGTGGCTGCTTCCTTGGGATGACGATCTATTTAGTTTGCTATCACCGGCGTTTCCTGGTCTACAGCAACGGCTTTTAGTCCGGTACTTCTACAAGCTTTTGGGTTTCAACAAGATTACTTCAGTGAGACAGAGGCCCGAAGGCAGCAATGAGTTCATGCAGAAGAAAGGAAGGACACTTACCTGTTTATATTTTTAGTACAGTTTTGCTAAAGCACATCTAGATGCGTAGTCATAAGTATTGCATATCTAAATCATGTGTCATTGATTTTATGCATGCGGAGATTCGTGCAAACATTTTCTTTTATCTTTTTTCTTTCCTTTCCTAGTTTGATTGAGTCATTTAATTGTGCAATAACTTTTTTGTAATGGGTGATTTTATTTGGTACTCCCTGCGTTCACATGTACTATAAGTTATTCTAGCTTTTTTTTTCCTAAATCAGATGTATATAGACGCATTTTAGTATGTTTGTTCACGTATTTTAATATGTACGTAGTTTATATTAAAATAATTAGAACAACTTATATTTGTGTAGGGGTGTATTGGCATGCATGCTGACGATTACTTACTCCCTCCGTTCTAAAATAAATGACACAACTTTGTAATAACTTTAAAGCGAAGATCACAAGATAATACGATGAAATTATTATAGCGCGTAACAGTGAACAGGCAGTACTCTGAAACTACCAAGTTTCACGCTCATACACAAAGCCATGCTATGGATCGTCGACTAGGAAGAAAATGTTCTTTTCTGGATAAACAGTTTGAATGAATGCACATACCTTATGTCTCTCCTTGGCAACAGCTGCGAGGACGGCAACCTCCCGAGACCCCTGAGCCGGTTTGCTTCTCCACCATAGCTGCTTCTAGTCTAGAGACGAGAGAGACAGGGAGAAAGGGAGGCGACTAGGATAAGCATATGCCGGCCCGGCCTTGCGACGACTTCAAGTCGCGTTTGTATTTTGCCCTGGCTAATAGCGATCAGCAGGCCGGTCGCCGGTTGTTGGGATACATCATTCACACGAGTTAAAAATACAGAAATAGTTGTTGGGTAATTTCGCACGCCAGTGAAAATTGTATACTATCTTCAGTGTTTCATAAGCCTCGCAGCTAAGAAATTGAACGGCAAGAGTCCATGATGGATGCTAATAGCAACAGCTTCTACAAACCTGGTCAATGCTGTGGTATTTGGCTAGGTCGCACGCGTCAGTGACGAATCGACTGTTTGCTTACAGGAACTAGACTAGAAAAAGTTTCTTTTAGTCCTTATGTAACCAGACAGGAAAGATTTTTTTTAAGAGGCTAGAAGAAGACTCTACTTAAAGGTTTTTTTTCTTTAGTCTCTCGGACTAAAAAAAAGTCTAGTCCCTAGCAACCAAACACCCCTTAAACTTAACCATACACAGGAGTACTTTAGTTGGGGAGTTGGGGCGTCCTGCACCCGGCCTGGCGGCGACCCTGGTTCGCCACCGGTGGCATGCCAGCCCCAACTCGGAGTTAAGATCACCAGTAGTACGCTTTTACAGACACACCTATAGAATTCAAAAAATAGGCACCGTACGTGCGTCCTGAATTTTTCCTGGTGCACCGCGCATGCATGCCCATGAACATGTGTTAACAAAAACATAACCAACTATTACAGTGGATAAGGTTCCAGTTAAGCTGATGCGGCAGGATATATGATCAGCTGCTCAAGTGCCGGGTCGCCCGTAGGCTCAGCCACGTCAGGAACTTCACCCTGAAGCTGGCCTCGATGTAGCCCTCCCAGTCACCTGATCACCTTGACGCAGAACACATAGGCTTCAGCATCAGTGCACTCAGCGTCCTCAGGTTTTCCTGGTTCTGTTGCGGGTTTCAGAGGCCAAGGTTGAGGGACACGGCCATCTTTGTTTGGTTTCCTCCCATTCCCCAGCATTCCAGTATGCTTGTGGCACTGCGCCAGGTAACCCAGGTTCGAGGGCTTCGGAAGAAAAGGCACTTGAGCAGATGTGTCAGGTTATGAAGGTCCATTATCATGAGATGTTTACTTTTGTTGCCAGATTATTTTCCTTCTTTCGTGCTGCAGTTCTCTCATGTCAACCTTGTTGAAAAACTCTTTCGGGCGTGGCATATGTGGAAGGACCAAAGGTTGCATGAGCTTGTGGATCCGTTGTTAGGGGACGGATATGAAGTCGCTGAGATAATAAAATGTGCTCAGGTGGCGCTGCTTTGTGCTCAGGAAGATCCCGCAGACCGGCCCGCCATGACAGATGTTGCTGCAATGCTGAACTCTGAAAGCATAAGCTCACCGATGGAGCCTAAGCAGTCCGCCGCGCTGATCCATGGGTGTGCTGAGAGAGACACGACATCGACATACGTGGGCCAATCAAGCAGGACAATATACATAACCATGACGAGTTCAGCTCCAATGTCGACCAGAGTTCGAATCATTCTAGACCCAGAGGTTTGATATAATGGAGAACATTCAGTAGTAGCATATATAGAATGAAAATGTAAGCAAGGATTATGGGCTTTTTACGACACAGGTAGTGCACATATTCGAGATATTAAGACCAGTTTTGAATAGTGAAGTAAATAAACATGTTTCTGTGGTACCAACTACCAGACTGATTTTCCATCAGCTACATATTGTAATTCAAACGTGCGATGTTTCGTGTCTTGTTGTTCCTATTTTCTGCAGCATCCAGAGATAGGGATCTCGGAATCTTTGCAAGCTTGATCTTCAGGTCTCTGAGATCATACATGGCAAACCAAAGGTGATACTTAGCCGCCATGTTCAACTTCAACTTGACAAGCAGCAACTTCAACTCATTTTTTTATTATTTTTGCGCATAATCAGACTAGACTTCAACTTGACAAGCTCAGAGTTAAGATCTGTAGCTGCACACACTACAAACAAACACATCAGGATCTCGAAATAAACGCTGTTCTGGATTGAAAAAAGGCCTTGATGCACCTGAAGATCTCCATGCTCAGGTGGTGTACAATATAACAACTCTGAACTGAAGGTGGTCCTCTTTGTGTGTGCGTGTGTGTGCCACAGAACTCTGAACTCTGAACTGAAGCAGAGAGACGTAAGCAACGACACATAGATTTCTACTAGTACAAATGCCCGTGCGTTGCAACGGGCAAGAAAATCGGAAAACTTGCTCCGTGTGCATTACAATCCAATTCTGATAAGCATCGGTGATAAAGCTACACTGTTTTCGCTTGGAAGAGTAGTGGTGCATGGACATGGAATAGCGTGTCAATCGGTTTTATTTTTTACTTTTCGAAAAACATGAATATTTCTTCAATGTTTTTAATAAAATTGAACATTTTTTATTTTTTATTAGAATTAGAACATGTTTAAAAGACGAACATTTTTGAACACATGTTTTAAAAAATATGACTTTTTTTATTTCGTGAACAATTTTCAATGTATTGTTTTTAATGGAACTTCTTTTGTGAAAGTTTGAGCATTTTTTAAAAGCGTGAACATATTTAAAAATATAAATAATTTCTTAAAGCAAGAACAATTTGAAACACTCTTTATCTTAAAGTGTGAACCCCACGTCCCAATATGGGGAGTCCTCGGCGTAGTCTGGGTGGCCGCGCAGTTCGGGATCTAGGGCAGCTCTACTGAGGAGGATCTGCTCCATACACACGCGGGCTGATCGTGGCACCAACGACACTGGCACCCTTTTTAGGGTTGAGGTGTCGGCCATGCGGCATGTTGACATTCAGTTACGACGCCGAGATGCAGTTCTAACAGTGGTAGACAAACTGGTGGACCGGGAGGTAGTGTCGTAGGTGCGGGCACTTAGGTTGGCGTGCCCCAGCATCGACAACGCAATGGTGAAGTTCGCCGGACGCCGCCTCGCAGTCATGCTTGCCATGGCCGGGCTTTCCGCTACATCTAAAAATACCAATGGGTGGCCAGGGATTGCTGGCTGTCGGGCGAGTGGGGCACGTAAAGACGAAAGCATGGGGGAGAAGAAGTGAAATGCATCCCCCTCCCCCCCCCCCCCCCCCCCGCCGCTGCAATCGGATAAAATAGGACCTCACGCAGACGCTGACGTGCGGGCCCAGGCGCACGCGTGTCCATTTAATATGGTAGGCAACAGTAGGTGGACGTCAAGAGCGAACCGGCGCCAAACAGCTAGCGGCCGCTTGGGCGTCCGCCTTGTGTTTGCGTGGACGCACATCTATTATAAATTTAGGTCAGAAATACCTCCAGACGGTTGACAAGCACACCCAATTTGCGAATACGTCGGCCCAAATTTAGGCCAGAAATGCGTATAGACAGATGACATGCGTACGCTTTTGTTCCTTTTCAAACGGACATGCGTAAACCAAATACGTCGGCACGTTGGAGTTGGCCTTAGCCTGCATAAACTGCGGACGCCAGTGGGCAAATGAAATATATTTATTTGCCTAGAAAAGTACGAAATATATTTATGGGACTTCAGCCCACATATCCCACGAGCAGCCCGCATATTAACAGAGGCAGGAGTGTGAATCTTTCCAAAAAAAGGCCGGTTTCGCCAGACACGGCGATTTGGTGCCCGAGCCCAGCTGATCCCGAAATCATTGGCGTCCGTTGCTGGCTCGAGATCCGCGATTTTCGGTCTGACACGTCTGACGCCGAGCGGCGAAAAAGGAGCATGCGATGGAATATGGTAGGAAACAGTATCTCTGGCGTGGGCCCTGAACGTAGGGAGGAGACTGCGTTCGCGCACGAGAACTCTGGTCCGTGGACCAGATCGTTAGAAGCGCACCTGAGTCAGGGATCAGATCGTCGGAACCCTCGTCGTCCCTTCCACCCAAAAACACGTTGTCCCTATTCTGAGCAGGTCCTTGCGGCGGCACTCGTTCTGCACCCGCGGTGACTGCAAAAATGGGGGATTCCGGGCTAGAGTTGCTCCACGCCGTTGACCGGTTAGTTCCCGGCCATTGTTGTCTTCTTTCAGGTTCCATTACGAGAGGAGTTTGCTGAGAAACTTGAGCAACCATATCCGGTTTCTCTAGTCTTGTTGCCCAACAACGGAGTTACGGAGCTGGCCTTGCCGTTCCGAAGACTCGAATGTTGGGTCTGGGTGCGCTCAGCAGCTCGACGGCGATGGGAAGGAAAGAGCAGGAGCTGGCGGCCGCCGTTGTCCGGATGCATCTTCGACGAGGTCAGCGCCGTCGACTGACATAGTCAACCCAGAGGCATCAGGCTGGACTAAAGGATGTGATCCGTATCCTACCGATGTTGGTCTGTATATTCAGCTTTGACTGCATGTTCGTCTGCGCATCCACACATGTTCTGTCAGAAAAATGTTTTACTTCACAAAAATCGTTAGCATAAAAGGTTTAACAGTCAGAAGCACTTTCAACATACTGTTAATATTATTGAAGTAGAACCAATGAACAGCAAAATTATTCTTGTATTTGATCTCGTAGAGTGAATAATGAACATCTGCAAAAAAAACAGGTTATGGCTGGATAGTGCGCCACCAAACAGGACACCATGTCCCTCTCGGATGAGCGCTATGGAGCAATCAATTTGCAACGCAGAGGAACCTACAAAGAATTTAGTACGCCCTGCCCTTGGCCCAAGTTTTGATTCACTAGTTGAGGCATACGTCTCCAACAATCTATATTCTTGGGATGTCTTTGGTATCAGATATGATAAAAGCAGACTAAATGCCGTGAGGATGAAATGCATGCAGGAGATCATATGTGGTTGCTCGGTGAGTAACGAGCGAGTTTGCTCAAATATTGTACATTTCAGAGTAAATGTTTTTTGCCGTGTCATCGATGTGCTCTCCAAGCGCGGTAGTGTCTGATGTTATGTTTTGTTGGCCAACATACAGGGCAAACCGGAGGTAGAGAATAGTAGGTCATGCATATGCGAGTGAACAGTGCTGATTAGACTGTTGCACGCGGCGGACAACAGCTGGTACATCACAGAGCACCGTGAGAGCCGCAACCATTCAATGTCCTTAAGAATGGGTGAGAAGGCGCACTGGTGGTCGCACAAGCACATCGACCCATACACAAGATTTGATAAAGCAACTTAGGGAAAACAATGTGAACCTTGAGAAGGTGTACCTTCTTTGGTTCGGTCAAGAAGGTGCGAGGACCCTAAGAAACATTTGCGTGAAGATAAGCCGTGAATCACATGTTGAAGACATGCATACATGCCGCCTTCAAGCCCAATGAATATATTTGTCAGGCAGTACATGAGTTTACAGTTTGACCACGAGCGTGAGGAAAGCTACGAGGAGAAGAGGACGGTGACTATAAGCATTTTGTGTGTGTATAATTTGATTATTTGACAGAAATGCATGTACGCTTCATACATGTCAGGCATTTGTTTACATGAATCACTAACAGACAGAAAAGCCGAACTATATTATGACAGGGTGGAGCTGTTAGGAGGACCAATTTGGCGATAGAGCGGCATGCAAGTAAAATTTACACCAGGGCTATGTTTGAGGAGTTTTGTTGCCTCCTAATCGAAGGGACGTTGTACAAACTGCCGAAAAATGAGTTCTGAAGTTTTAATCTGTAATCTGTATTGTAGTACTCCCTCCATTCCAAATTAGTTGACTTGAATTTGTCTAAATATGAATGTATCTATACTTGTTTAGTGTCTAGATACATCCGTATCTAGATAAATATGAGTCAAGTAATTTGGAATGGAGGGAGTACCTTTCAGGATTTTCTAGTGTTTTTCAGTGAGCATTGCTCCACGCTTGTTCCTCAATTACCAGAGGCATCTTACATATTGTACCAGTATACCAAGTTTGATAATGTTCATCTGTACTAAATTTGGTTTACTGATTGCAGGAAATATTGCTTCCTACTGTTGGGGTATCTCTGGCATCTGCCTAGTTCATATGTGTGGTCGTGTACACTAGCTAGCGTTCACGTCTCAGGTTTAGAGCATGGGCTTGTATGCTGAATGTGTTTGCTGCTGACACTTGGCCGGCATGCAGGATACAAAAGTGTGTTTTCCCAGTTCATGAGTGAGTTGTGCGCAGGTAGATTCAAAAAAGTTTGAACTTCCAGAAAGATTATATGCAAGTACTGCATGACAGGTGGCAGGATGGCATCCCTGAAAGCAGTATAAGAGTATACCGTACGGCAATGTTCGTCAGTTCTGGGGTCATGAATTCTGTCTGTAGAAGTTGGCTGACTGAGGTTTCACAGCTGGGGGTAGAGTATTTGTTTTGTTTTGAAACAAGGCTGCGGGTAGAGTTGGGAGCTGCCTGGTATGGAATGTGTGTCAGTTATTTGTTGTTATGACCGTAGTACTCCAGTATGAGTTTGAATGTGATAATTTCCTTGTCTGTTCTTGATGTGGGTCGCATCCATGATTTATCTGCGTGTGCGTTCCTCGTAGCTGGAAACACTGCAATTTCTAAGAATGGGGTCTGGTGAAATAAGCTCCTGCGGCTGGCTGCTGCTTTGGCCTTTGGATGGCGGCTGGTGGATTGGCAGGGGAACGGCGAGGGATATTTATTCCAGCTTGGGACCCGTCGCCCGTAGTGGAAAAGGTCGGCCCAGAACAGTTTCCGGTCCGTCGGGCTAACTTCTGTACCGGGATGTCCGTCCGTTTGGACCGAGAGTTAATGCGCCAGCTGTCCTTCTATATACGTCGCATATATGCAAGCGAGGTACGACGGGAAATACTAGCCGCAGATATCCCGATGCGAACGGATGCGTCAGATTTCGGGTCCAGCTGTGCTCGGGATCAAAAACGATTTTTCGCGGTTTCGCCCCCAACCTCCTTCCTCGTGCTCTCCGCCTGTCTCTCTCCAAGCTTCCTCTTTTCTTCCTTGGTTTGCCCCTATCCCTTCTCTCCCTCCAGCCTTTCCCTAGTAATTAGCAGGAGGCGCTTGCCGGGGTGGAGGCGTCTGCAGCCCGGCTTCTCTGCTCGCTGCTTCATGGGTATCTTGATTCGTTGTCCTCTTTGGAGCTGGTGGATTTGTTTCTTTTTTTTGCCCAATAATAAATCCCCTTTTTTTCTCTGCTTGATCTACTCACCGGTATTCATCTTCTTCTCTGGCGGTTTCTCTGCTATATGCATTAGATCTAGTTCCTCCAAATCATTTTGTCTGGGTGCATGAGCAGATCAATTTGGATCTGACGCATGTTTTAAGGTCCACCTCTTAGCATCAGGCCTTTCTCTCCCAGATGACGAACAATATCGGAGATCGCCTCCTCGGGAGCTTGCCCCCTCATGGTTTTCTGTTGCCGGAGCACCACCGTATATATAGCTTAGCAATGGTCGTTGCAGCACTGCCGTATATATCACTGCTAGGTTTAGGGGCGAGCGCCGCTGTATAGCTTCACAATGATCGCGTCGCAGCGCTGCCGGAGCAGCCTCCTGGAATCTGTACCCCTCTCTCTTTCTCTCTCTCTCTCTCATGTCCTCCATCTCTGTTTTCTTCACCGGCAAAAGGCAATCGCTCTCTCATGTCCTTCATCTTCTCTTCTCTGTTCATCCGAGTAAATTCCCCCCTTCCATCCTCCATCAAACGCAGCAAGGATGGCCTCTTTTACCCGAGCACGCGCCCATGGCGTCTGCCTTCTACTCCGCTGCGGCTGTAGCCGTCCGACGACAAGGGCGGCGTCCCTCACCTGCTCGTGCTCCGCCGTCGCTGAAAAAGGGAAGTTTGGATAAGATGTGTCAGAGGATTGCGGACAGAATTCCTTACAAGCATAGGATCTTTTTGTAAAAACAAAGCGTTTTCAGAGGCACTTAAATAGGGACCGCGGGTTCAATTTCGGAAAAGCACAAGGACTTTTTTGCAAAAATGACGACGGCGTACGACCCGAAGCAGCATCTGCTTTATTATTAGGGGAAGAATAAA